>NC_056746.1:731820890-731948803 GCF_019279795.1 Protopterus annectens | reverse complement strand
TCTAACACTGCTACACACAGGTCAGGCAGGTAATGTAGTAACAGGTCTTGTGTTGTGCTCACTTGTCTAGGCATTTAGAGGACTGATATGTTAATAAGTGGTATCAATGTGTGTATGTTACTAAGTGTGATGCAGGATGGGGAACAGATGGAAATATATGTGGGACTGTTTGTAAAGTCTCGGACAGGTAGGTATTACGGTGCTGTGTGTGTGTGTTTGTGTGTGTGTGTGTGTGTGTGTGTGTGTGTGTGTGTGTGTGTGTGTGTGTGTGTGTGTGTGTGTGTGTATACTGTTAGGCAATGCTATACAGGTTTTAAAGTGTGTTTATTGTTTTCCCCCACAAGTGGCGAGGTGAGTCAGGGTCCCTCCTGCAAGCAATCTGATGTTGGTGTCCATACTGACACCGAAGATGATGATAGTAGTGTTGAGGCACAGGTGGGGTTGTCAGGGGTCGAAACAACACCATCATTTGACATCCCCCTTTAAACTACCTCACCCCCACAAACAGTTTCAGTGCTTATACATACCCCATCACCAGTGGCCATAGCAGAGGGACAGCTGACATTTGGTGCCGGTGCACAGGGAAGTGTGGTAACCATGCCTACTGTGTCTGGTTACAGCAGGTATAGTTGGATGCCTGGCAGGGCAACACATATGCAGATGTCACAGGGTTCTCATGGTAGGGTCGTTGGACATCATGCCCCTGGCAGAGGTAACACAGCTGGTACCAGCAGGTGCATGTTTCAGGCTGTTATGGAGGCGCAGGCATGTATAGAATGTTACACCAGACAGGGCCTGAGGCTGCAGAGGGCTGATCTCACATCTGCAAGTGACAACGGCCATGAACTGGCAGGTGCCATCCATGTGTTAACTGAGTTCATGGAAAGATGGTCAGGTGAGATGATGGCCCTCATTGACTGTGGTCTGTCCTTGCTTGAACATGTGGTGGAAGTGCAGCAATGGCTGTGTGGCTGTAGGCCAGCAACACCAACAGCTGACAGTCAATGTGGACATGCTAGGACACCAAGGGGCTCCCGTTGTGGCAGTACCAGCCCCAGCAGTGTGGGAGGGTGCTGTCCACACCACACCACAGGAAGCCACGTGCACATGGTCCTGGCCAGTCCCAGGATGGGCCTGGTACCAGCAAACATTTGTCATTAGCAGGTGAAGCCTGTACCTGGATGTGCCCAAGGAACTCCTGACAGGCACAGTCCATATGTCCATGGCTGGAGACAATGAACTGCACACCCTGCCAGGTATGGTCTGTAGCTGTCCATAAACACCTATATAGGGCAGCCATATGGCAGAACTGTGTGCATGCATACTCACACACTATACAAACACACCTTAGGCAAACCCATACCTGCACAAACCACAGCACCATGCCCAGTTCACTGCAGTACACCCCTCACCTACACACATCGTGTCAAATGTATGGCCCACCCTCGGCCTCTGACAAGCCAACATCACACCCTGTGCATATGATGATTCCTGTGCCACATCCCTGTCATCCATACCATCAATTCAGGGATGGGCTAATATGGTTCTGATGCACATGGTGACTGTACTACAGTGTACCACAGTACTGCAGTGTAACATATTGTAAGGAGTAAACTGTAATACATATATGGCAGATAGTGTAGCTGTCCAGCAATGATGCATTATAGCTGTTAGTAACACTGGTTGGTTGTTGTTTTCATAGTGTTATCCATTTGTGTTGTAGGTGTACATGTGTCAGCACGAGGATGGTCTGCAGTCATATTCCACAATGGGGTATGACACTGTGGTGACACCATGGCTGTGACATATCTGGGGTACAGTTGAACGCATGTCACAGGTTACTAAAACAGTTATTGCCTGTGCCACATGGACAGGTGACACGCTGAGGTGTGTATTCCTGCAACCTGATGTAGACCCATCCACATACATGTACACTGTTACTTGGCAATACTGGGACTAGTCCCCGACCTAGCTATGTAGTGATACTGAAGTATGTGGCATACATTGCACACACCACACAGCATTTAGGGTGAGGTGTGTCCCAGGTTACATGTTACATGCAGAACATTCCCAGACATGTACAGTATGCTAATGGGGGATGTAATAGGTGCATATGGACAATATGTAGTGTGACATACCTTCATATACACATTAACAGACACATAACAGGCAGACACACATTTGAGATACCAGGGCCTATCACTGCTAACTAACTTGACCATGTATCCAATGTGTTATAGGTAGGCTGCACACAGCACATGCATAACTGGCCTGGATTGTGGTATCAGTTACCTGTATGGTTGATGGTGACAGTGGTAACCAGAATATGGTACATGGGACATATACTGGGTGTACTTTGGTGTAATGACAGTGTACACAGCACCCACATTCCCCAGTGAATATTGTACTCCCTGAAACCCATAATGACACTCTCCCATACCCACCATCACACATTGGCCATGACTGCAATACAACCCATAGTATACCCCAACAGTGGTACTACAGGGATATGCATATAATGCACAGGCCACACATGTAGTAGGGTATTGTATTGTCATGCCTCACCTATTGGCAGCAACAACACTATCCATAATACTATGTAACAATAGGTATTGTAATAGGATTATGTGGCCCTGGTATGCTGTACCCTAGAGATATACGGACATGCACAACTACACACACATGTCAGATCACAATGGGTATCCCATGCATATCAACCCATTTGTAAAACACTGTTGTGCTGGTACTGCAAGGCTCATGTAGTCGGTATGGGGAGGAGCTTAACAAGGTACATGTAATGTCCCATACAGCAGCAGCCACAACTGACTATGGCAATGGGTGTTGCATTGGTTGTGAAGGCCCTCATGGAATTCCCAAGTACAGGTGTGCTTACACACAGGCACTGCTATACTCAGTCATGCACACATACACATGTGTCAGTACAGGGGAGCATCGCTGCAGGTGGTGTTAGCTGTGTACCTAGCTATTGTCCAAGGAGAGATGGGTTGTGTAGGGGTTGTATGTTCAGTGGTATCCTGCCACCTGCCAGGTGGCAGCAGGCAATCTGTGAAGAGACACTACTGTGGTGACCCTCAGGGTGAGAATGACATGCACAAGCCAATTCTCCAGGTGCATCCTGCGCATGGCTACTAAGATGATCAAGTTGACATGTATGCAACATGCATTACAACACATGGTTAGTGTCTGTGATGGAGACCTGTACCCAAGCATGTTCTGTTAACTGTGATAGTGTAGTGGAGGTACCCATGACATGTGGTGCATACAGGGTGACATTTCCTATATGTCTCAGTTCTTACACAGCTGGGCAGCATGTCAGTGTCAATCAAGCTTAGGTTCCCTGTATATATCCCAGCTGGATACCTGCCATCTGCACATCTGTACAGAGACTGACAGTCATAAGCTTGGCAAGTAGCTATGCAATGGGATGAGTGTGTTGACAGATAGACACTTGACAACAATATCTATGCCATAACTACATGTCAGAAGCCCTCACAAACATGTGCTGTAGAGACAGTAGTCTACAGTTACATTCCACATGCCAGATCATTACCCAGTAAGGGGTATGTACTGTGACACAGCTCATACACCAGGGATACAACAAGGAGGCCTCAGTGTCCAGCTATGCCTGCAGGTCTGCCTGTTGTCAGTACTACATTTAGCACTCTGCACTTGCCTGGGTAAGCTCTGTCAACAGTAGTACTGCCATGATACACTACATGCCAGTGTGACAGTATGTACCCTGGCCTAATAACCCAGAATATAACACATTCACATGGATAACAGTGCTGTACAGGCCTCATATATGTCTGTGTCCCACACATGACACTCACACCCCTTGCTACTGTAATGACAGCACAAAGGCGCATGTATTGTACATGGCATTACATACACATATTACAGATGTCAGTACCCTGCTATGTTATCAGACTGGGTGGTGTGACCTGGTTACCAGGGCTAAGCCATGCTTAGCAAGTATCAACATTGCTCCAATATAACAGCTAAGCTAATTTGCGCACTGGTAAGCAAAGCCTACACCGTGTAAGCACCCTTGTGTTTATCCATATCTTACCACTGCTTAGCTTCACACAAACCCACGCAAAGCTGCTTAAAGCTGCTCAAAACTGCTTTAACCACTCTGTATCCAACAGCCCTTGTTCTGCCCAGCAACACAATTAACAGCCCTTGCAGGTCTTGAACCCAGGACCCTGTACACTAAAGTCACAACACTTAACCACTACACCATGACCACTGTGAAGATAGCTATTGTTTTACCAATATAGCTGTCAATACATGTATTGAGTAGTAATGAACAATTGCCTTTACTTCCTAAACTGTGTAATCCTTGTTATTAATAAGACTGTTGCATCACATATGTTGTTTTATCATAGTGTACACATAGCAGATGCATACATTGAGATACATGTGGGAGGGTATACACAACCATGAGGTTTACACATGACAGAAATATGGTTTTATACATATAATAGGTCTATATATGTCTACATGTACATACACATGTATACCCATACATATGTCTGTATACACATCTGTATAGTGCAACATATATATATATATATATATATATATATATATATATATATATATATATATATATATATATATAGATAGCCATGTGTACATCTCTTCGTATGTACATATATACATATATATATATATATATCTTTTTTATATATATATATATATATATATATATATATATATAGATATATATATATATATATATATATATATATATATATATATATATATATATATAGATATATGTATATATAGCTATATATGTATGCACATCCTATGTGTACAGATATGCCTAGTTATGTTGGTATATATGTAGATATCTATAACTATATGTGCATACATATCTAATCTGATATACCTACTACTGTCAATATATATGTAGATATCCATACGTATATGTGCATATGTATCTCTATCTGTATATGTGTAGACATATATTGCTCTGTATATGTATATATCTGAGTGTTTATATGTATATCTATGTTCATATGCATATCCATTTGTATATGTCAATATGTATATGTGAATATATCTATATAGATATCTGGATAATTATATATACATATATGTTCACCAGATGTCCTGAACATGAAGTGGAGCCCTACCTCAGCCCCTATATCCCAACTCCGTAGTGCAAGGGGATGTCAGGTATGTATTGCAGGTATATTTATAGACTATTGCTACTGTAATAGGGATTGTCTTCACAGACATGGTGTGTGTGGGAGGTCACACCTGCTTTTAACATGTGTACCATTGGCTACTGACAGAGATCCTAAGGACATCATAGTACAGTACCACTGCTAGCACAGTAATGCTCTGGTGGACTACAGCAGACATATGGCCAATATATGTGGACAGTCTGACACACTCTGGACAGTCCAGAGGTATGGACAGAACCCCTAAGTGCAAGGCATGTGGACCAAGCCTGACAATGTGGATGTTAACAGCAATGTACATGGGTATAACACGTTACTACTGGTATACATTTCCCTCCATAGGTATGCATTCACACACCCCTGTCTCTCCTGACACATAATAACTGCTGGTACAGAGGTGCCATAGTCTCATACTACCCACTAGTTATTGACATACATCTATACAGCATCCCACTGCTTTGTCTGACATACATGACTATTATGGTGGCCCAGCAGCAGTACATCTGGCAAGTATCTGGACATGACATCTCACTGGGTAGGTACACTAAACTACTAGGCATGTAAAAAGCATTGTCCAGGCTACAGGCAGACTGGCTCAACACTGGCCTACATTTCCTATGGGGGAATACACATGTACTTGAATATATAGCAGCCTCTACAGGCATGTCACAGCACAGAGTGATATGTGAAAGTGCATAACCACATCCAATGTAAACACAGCCACAGCCACATATCGTAAGCAATATTACAGTATATGGACTATCTGTTCAACACCATTCTCATATGTGTCACTCACACACTATACCCTACATATACTGGGCCACTACACAGTGTGGTCCAATGCCTGTCTGTTGTATGGGACATGTGTGTGTTTGGCCCTACAAACATGTAAGCTGATAGGGTAACATACAGTGGAGCAGCATGTGACATCAGCTAGAACAGGACCAAGAACAAGGACATCTACCACAGTCTGTACACAGGCCAAGGTACATATTAACAGTACACACACTATCAACAATCACCATAAATACACAGACTTCAGTACTGTACACACAGCCACAGAATGTCCAGGTTATGTCATCACATATAACCCCTACTATACATAACATGTGTAGCATTATGATATCTCACTGGCTTGTTATCAGATATGATGTCACTAAATATGGTGTACAGCACATATGCACCTCTCACTGCATGACATATGTACAAAGGTTGACAGAGTTGTGGCTGGAGGCACAAACACAGGGCCAATATTGACATGTTGCTGTGATAACCTCATACATTTACTGTTGTACCACGGTTTGTTGCAACATATGTCCTATGAGGGATATGAAGTCAGTAACTTTCACAGCTGCCACAATCTAGAGACTGCAATCTTCACACTACCTTCTGCAGTTCACAGATAGGTGCATTGTGGGTAACACATGAAACAAAAGGCACCACACACTGCCCAGTCTGCAGATGACCCTACAGATGGGGGTTTCCTCATAAACATAGCACTGACATGACAGGTATTAAAACATGTAGAACAGCCATATCCACACATATCCTGTTAAACCAACATTTCTCCAAATGCAGTATAGCAGCACTTACAGTCTGTAGTCAAGTCAGGCACATCCCCCTCCTGTGTGTTGGCCTGTTTCCATAGTGTATGGTGTTACAGGTAAATCCCCAATCCATCTGTAATGTTGTTTGCCAAACAACAGATCTAGTTCCTGCTCACAGTGAATGAAAAGGCTAAACACCAACACGATGTTCCTAGTTATTGGAGTGTGTTTCCATGCAACTGGCTATGGGAATGTTACCACAGCTGTTCCACATGCAGTCAGCTAGAGGAGGGCTGCAATTCGTGCAGAGGCTATCAGCTGATGATGAACATCACTTACAATACACATGCTGCTGCCTAAGCAAAGCAGGTGTAAGTCTCCAAATCCACCAGGGAGGGAGTTAGAGAGGCAGACAGAGGCAAAGATAAGTCAGGGAGGGATGGTAGAGTAAAACTTAAGCATGTTTGTGTCACACACCTACCAGTACAAGGTATCAAACCCCTGACTAACTATGTATTGCTATCACATGTCTATGCAGTTATTGGATGCATCACATAGGTTACATGTTGAGAAGCCCTCCAAACGTATATGTGATGGTGAGTGACATCTGCAATAGTGATATGTTAGGTATGTGGTAGGTGTAGTACATGTACCTGTCTGCATTATCAGGTGCCAGTGTCAACACAGCCATACTCTCACAGGGACCCACACACATTGACAAACTTAGCAGGGTCAGGAATACAACTCATCACTAGTTAGATTGCCACAACACAGTACTGTGCAGGTATCACATGCACCACAGGGGTTGTACAGAGGTTATATGGGCAAAGGGTATGTGGAGGTGCCTGACATCAGACAGCATGCTTCAGTACGCCAATGGGGGTTGTAGTGAGTGTGAATGTGGTAATAGGCATCATGCACCACACACACAGACACAGGGTTCCAGTACTGACATGCATGGTTGCATTGCTTCACAGGTGTGTAGTGGTCGACTCTGCCAGACGGCTATACAAGGCTAGGTGATGGGTATACTTTGGCATCAGGCCACATGACAATGGTCTGCAGTGTGTCTCATGGGTGTAGTTTCTGGATTTGCCCACACAGGTGGGTATTGTATTCACCATCCAGTGGCCTGGGTAACTATTGTGTGTGGCCATTGCTGTGCATTGCTTGCCATGTATGTTTTCCTTAGTCCATGACATGGATGGTGTTGGGGATGTGCACACATCCCACATGCATGTACAGTGATATGGGGAATTGTACCTGGGGTGTCTGGACCATGTTGTGTACACAGATTGTTATCATCAGATGTGCCAGTGGCGGGAACTGTTCCTGCACCTACATTAATAGCATGATACATGTATTCCCTGGTGTCAGTGGCATCTGTCAATACAGGGCATGTGTTTCAAGCATGGTATGTCCTTTGTTGGTCACATTTGATGGCACAACAGGTGTTGCAGGTGTCCAGTGGGGAACATTGGGAAGGTGCACTGTCTGCATGCACATGCCTATTGGACTGATGGACACGGTGCCATGCCCTCTGTAGCTCACTTCAATCACACCATGGTTACTATCAGCAGGGTACTACCAACATAGCGGTTAGGCAAGTGTGTGTGTGTGTGTGTGTGTGTGTGTGTGTGTGTGTGTGTGTGTGTGTGTGTGTGTGTGTGTGTGTGTATGACACATTGGTTGAGAGTGTTGTCTGGGTAAGGTTGCTAACTTTGTTCACTGGCCTTGATGTTACATATCGGGGTATGGTTTTACACCCCAGCCTCTCAGCTATTCTCACATCTGTTATCCCTGTATAGTGGACATTGTGACATATACTAGGGCCACCAGATTTGCAATGAGTCCAGTTGTTACATGTTCACAGCCACCTCCACACAGGATATTAATCACACACACACACACACACACACACACACACACACACACACACACACACACACACACAGACACACACACACACACACACACACACCTGACATGTCTGGGATTAGAACTTCTACCTAAATAGTTTATTATACTACATCACTACACAGTTAAAGTACATGCCATGGAGATTACTGTGGTATTCCTTCCCCAAAAGTGTATTTCACAATGAATGACATCAGCAGGATTGCCAAAGTAGGGCATTTGAATTGTGGTGAGTGTGACTAGCCTAAAAAGCATTGCTCTCTACACAGACATAGAAACACACACCCAAACATCCACACCTGCCATGTGTGGGAATAGAACCCTTGCCAGAGTTGTATATCAGTTGTATATCACATTGCAGCAATACGCTGTTATAGGATTCGCCACGGGGATTGCTGGAGTATTTCTTCCCTAAAGGTGTATTTCACAGTGAATAACATCAGCAGGATTGCCAAAGTAGGGAATTTGAATTGTAGTGAGTGTAGCTAGCCTAAAAAGGCATTGCTCCCTACATAGACATAGAAACACACACATCCACGCCTGCCATGTGTGGGAATAAATCTATTACCAGAGTTCTATATCACACTACAGCATTACGCTGTTATAAGATGTGCCACAGGGATTACTGGAGTACTCTTTCCCCAAAGGTGTATTTCGTAGTGAATGACATCAGCAGGATTGCCAAAGTATGACATTTAAATTGTAACAAGTGTGACTAGCCTAAAAAGCATTGCTCCCTACACAGACATAGAAACACACATACAAACATCCACACCTGCCATGTGTGGGAATAGAGCCCCTACCAGAGTTCTATATCACACTACATCATTATGCTGTTATAGGATGCACCACGGTGATTACTGGAGTATTTTTTCTCCAAAGGTGTATTTCACAGTGAATGACATCAGCAGGTTTGCCAAAATAGGGCATTTGAATTGTAGTGAGTGTGACTAGTCTAAAAAGCACTGCTCCCTACACAGACATAGAAAAACACACACACAAGCATTCATACCTGCCATGTGTGGGAATAGAACCCCTACCAGAGTTCTATATCACACTACAGCATTATGCTGTTATAAGATGCGCCACAGGGATTACTGGAGTACTTCTTCCCCAATGGTGTATTTCACAGTGAATGACCTCAGCAGGCTTGACAATGTAGGACATTTGATTTGTAATGAGCGTGAGTAGCCTAAAAAGCATTGCTCACTACACAGACAGAAACACATGCACGCACACACACACAGTTGTCATGTTTGGTATTAGAACTCCTACTTAACTAGTTTATCACATTACAGCAGTATGCTGTTATAGGACGCGCCATGGAGACTACTGGGCTGCAGCTTTCCAAAAGGTGTATTTCACAGTGAATGACATCAGCAGCCTTGCCAAAGTAGGGCATTTGAATTGTAGTGGGTGTGACTAGCCTAAAAACCATTGCTCTCTACACAGACAGACACATACAGTTACCATGTCAGGGATTAGAACTCCTATCTAACAAGTTTATCGCACTACAGCAGTACGCAGTTACAGGATGTGCAGCGGAGATTACTAGACTACAGCTTTCAAAATGGTGTATTTCACAGTAAATGACATCAGTAGCTTTGCCAAAATAGTGCTTTTGAATTGCAGCGGGTGTGACTAGCCTAAAAAGCATTGATCTCTCTACACACACACAAACACACAAAGTTGCCATGTCTGGGATTAGAACTCCTACCTATCTAACTTATCACACTAAGCAGTACGCAATGATAGGACACACCATGTAGATTACTGGGCTACAGCTTTCCAAAACGTGTATTTCACAGTGAATGACATCAGCACCCTTGCCAAAGTAGGGCATTTGAATTATAGTGGGTGTGACTAGCCTAAAAAGCATTGCTCTCTACACAGACAGAGATAGACAGACACACACACACACACACACACACACACACACACACACACACACACACACACACACACACACACACACACACACACAGTTGCCATGTCTGGGATGAGAACTCCTACCTAACTAGTTTATCACACTACAGCAGAACACAGTTATAGGGCGCGCCATGGAGATTACTGAGCTATAGCTTTCCAGAAGGTGTATTTCACAGTGAATGACATCAGCAGCCTTGCCAAAGTAGGGCATTTGAATTGTAGTTAGTGTGACTAGCCTAAAAAAGCATTGCTCTCTACACAGACACACACACACACACACACACACACACACACACACACACACACACACACACACAGTTACCATGTCTGGGATTAGAACTCCTACCTAACTAGTTTATCACACTACACCAGTACACAGTTATAGGATGCACCATGGAGATTACTGGACTACAACTTTCCCAAAGGTGCATTTCAAAGTGGATGACCGCAGCAGGCTTGTCATAGTAGGGCTATGGGGAGGGCAGTGTGTGTGCATAGGCCATAACCCATTCATCTAGAGGTTGACACACCACATGCAGGCACACACAGGGTTATATTCCACAGATACATGTATACAGCTGCTAGATGACTACTTCCTTGTAGAGTCATGTTACAGAGCTAGCACTTGCACCACATAGTCTGTAATGCTGATGGATACCGGTGGCTAATGTCTACAGCGAGCGACATTTAGACCTCATGTGGTTGTAGCCATTTGGCTGTGTGCTGGGTGGGACAGGCCTCATAATGGATGGCTCCTTGTCACTTTCACTCTCTTCCACACATCTATGTACATCTAGTTTTGGCTTATTATAGTGTGTTGTCCTTGGATATATGTCTGTATTCCTATCCAAAGTGTGTGCAAATTGTGACTGGTGCATACTGAGGAGTGTCTGCACTAACATCTGCAATATGCCAGATATGTATGGTCCACTGTTGTTTGCAGACATGGACTTCATTTGTTTAAGTGTATGAGCATGCCCAGTATGACCTTTCAGTATGTTGTTGTCTGACATTGCTTTAATTTCTCTAAGTCTGTGAGTATGCCCAGTATGCCCTTCTGTATTGAATGTGTGGCTCGATTCCAAGTAGTTTGTACTCCAGTGCAGACCTTTGTGTTGTACACCTACAGGTTGCAAACTGTTTCTGCAGGGTATCTGTTGATCATTTGGTAATATGGGGACAAAGTGTGCAGGGGATACTGTGTGCTGTAGGTGACTGTGTCTCTGCTGCTTCAGCTACATGGTAATGCTGTTAGCAGAGATATTCAGACATGTACTATTATACCCTGTGATGTTTTCTGTCTTCATGCACTGTCAGGTGGACATTCTTGCTCAGAGTGAGGTCTTGGTGGACAAGGGTGACTGCAGCTGTGTGCAGTATTGTGGGCAGACACCTACATATTCATGGCAAGTTAGGCCATTCTGGAGGGGGAGCTGCAGACACTTGCTTCTGGGTCTGGGTATCCGGTTCAGCACCTCGGTACAGTGCTGGCAGAGGATCCCATACTTGTACATCCATTGACATGACAGTAAGGCCTTATATTGCTGTGGCAATACCTCACAGCTGTACAGATTCGCACAGGTTACCCAGAGGCAAGGGCCATGAGTGAGGACATTACCCCTATTGTGGTGTATAGGCAGGTATGTAGCCACCCATTTGTGTGTTTGCAGCCAGGGATAGTGTGTGCACACAGCTTTGTGTCAGACCTTGCACATTCCATGCTGCCCATGTCCCCACCCCCACTCTGTTATTCTATTCTCTTCCATACATAATGCATACATTCTCTGATACTTTCCCTAAGGTTACCACCCCATCACAGCTGTGTGTTGGTGTTGGTCCACAGTTCATGCAGTGGGGCATGGTGGACATGTTACTGTGGTTTGTCCACATGGCCTTGCATATGACAATTGTGCAGTGTGTTATGTTATTTAGGTGTTTATGACATAACATGCATGAGCAGTATGTGTGTGGGATACAGGCCTTTGGCAGAGGCCTGTGGGCCATTAGGTGTTGATGTGGGCCAGATGTGGCAAGCCATTGCATTCTGTCAGTCCTACATTCTCAGACCACCATACAGTATAGTCCCCTGGGGTGACAGGGTAGGTGTGCTAGGTGTTCATGCCAATACCTGTCTTGTCGAGGTGGTCTGGATGCTGGCAGGGTGCTACCTATGGCTATCAACACACCTGCATGGGACACCTGCACTACATGCTCAATTCATTCGCTATTTCCATATACAGGTGGGGTCATAATGTACCCATTCCCCACAGTAGGGATACGACCAGAGAGGTACCTGTGGGTGGTGTTTGCATGAGCTGGGTGCATGTGTGCTATGGACACTACTTGCATCTGACACACAGATATGCATTGGGAATTCCAGTTATGCTGGCATGTGCAGGTACATCAACTGTTTCCCAATACATCAGTCCTACCTCCTTTGCGATCTGCAATTGTTTAGGCAGACAGCACCGGTATCCCCTACTACAGGACCAGATAATGTGATGCATACCTGTATGTACAATTCCAAGGGTGTCTCCATTTCATAGTGACACAATATATACTGTGTGTCTGGGGTACTTCCCCCTGTGTACTGCTTGTATATCTAGCCCAACAGCCATGCCATGTCAGTCTTTCAGATGGTGACACATATTACCACCATACATTTACAATGGCTTACTACTAGCATGTGTTATACTGGTGGGTATTGTCTTTGGCACTGCAGTTGTGAGGACGTTTCCCTGTCATCAGCAGTAGTGGGAAATCGCCACCAGGTCTTACCTCAACATGCATACATACTGACTACTCTCACATAAAAGGAAACACACTCCAACCTAACACACACACATACCTGCATATTGTGCAGATGCTACAACCTAACCTTCTACCTTGGCCACCTCTGTGTATCTGTGCTCCACTGGTATTGTACCTACACATACATGTTACTACATTTTTACATAGGGTTGTGGGGGGCACACCTGACTTATGACATGTGTACATCGGATTGGGGAGGACACCAAACCATTACTACATTTCTAAATAGGTTTGGGGGGGCACACACCTGACTGATACTACATTTCTAATTAGGGTTGGGGGAGCACACCTGACTGTTTCTACATTCCTACACAGGATTGTGGGAGGGGGGCACACTTGACTATTACTACATTTCTACGCAGGATTGGGGGAGGGAGCATAGCTGTCTGTTTCTACATTTCTACACAGTGGATGGGAGGGGACACACCCGACTGTTACTACATTTCTACACTGGATTGGGGGAAGGGTCACACCTGACTGTTTCTACATGTCTACATAGGAGTGTGGGGGGGGGGCTCACCTGACTGTTACTACATTTCTACATAGGATTGGGCAGGGACACACCTGACTGTTTCTACATTTCTACACAGACCTGGGTGGGGCACACCTGTTTCTACATTTCTACACAGGATTGGGGGGGGCACACCTGACTATTACTACATTTCTATACAAGATTGGGGGGCGCACCCAACTGTTACTACATTTCTGCACAGGATTGGGGGGGCACACCTGACACTTGTACACATTTGCTATGACTGTACTGGTATGTAAGGTACTCCATTTCATTCTGTATTTTAACCTATCATGCTGACTAAAGGCATAGCAGTGTACTACAGGTCTTACCTTTGATTGACCTACATATTAGTTTATGACTTCCTACTCTTCAGAACTAACATCCCACTGCCTGACCTGCTGTAGTCTGTCTGTGTAGGCCTGGAGGGGAGGATACCCATAGGCATCATTCAGAGGCCATAGCACAGCCTTTGTTTGTGTTTGTCTACACCTGTCCTGCTGGCTGAGACTGTTGTTGGGTATGTGAACCTCCCTGTCTTGCATGTGTGAGTCATATGGACACACACGTGGCCCAATACACTTCCTTTCAGTGGATTTTGTCACCATGTGTAGTACTGGCTACTATGGTGATACCAGTATTTGTTACAGATCTCATGGTGCCACTATAGGTGTCTACTATCCGCTGGCATACCATTCAGCCAACTGATTCCCTTGCATGCTCACATCCATACCATAGATACAGGTAACAACACATTCTACTCCATTCGGCAATTGGTAGGTTGAGTGACTTACCCTGTGGGTGTCCCAGTATTGAGGGTGGTGCTGCAGGGCTACCTATGTCGGATGTATATAGTGAACTCCGTACACATGGTTATGCACTGGTAGTGTCATGTTTGGCATATCTTTTACTGTATGTGTGAGTCAGAGAGAGGTGTTATTCCCTGGGTCCCTCTCGTGTGCCAGTGTATGTGCTATGCGCTGCCTCTTTGCCAAGGCCAGGGCATACTGGACATGCCTCCTTCTGCCTACAGGGCCAGGATCAGATTGTTCCTCCTCTGAGTCACTCTGTGCCTGTGCAGGCCTTGGCAATGGTGGGGGGCTGTGTGGCCCTGACCCATGCTGTTCCTGCTGCAGCTGTTTCCGCTGGATCATATTGTGTAACATGGCACATACAATGACAATTTGGGTACATGTAGCTGGTGAGTGCTGCAAGGCTCCATCAGATGTGTCCAGGCACTGGAACCATGACTTGAGCATCCCAAACACATGATCTATTATAATTCTGGTCTGTTCATGTGACTCATTATGGAGTTTGTGCTCGGGTGTGTGTGCATTTCTGAAGGGTGTCATCAGCCACTGCTCCAGTGCATAATCAGCATCCCCCACTAGGTGACCGTAAGGGATGTCCCCATTGGCAAATCACTGGTACAGCTGTGTCAGATGCCAGATGTGGGAATCGTGATAGCTTCCAGAACAGCCAGCACACACATTCATTATTACGTCCTGGGCATCGCACATGACCTGTCAGTTGATGGAGGGGAAGCCTTGCGGTTGATGTAGACCCTACCCCACTCACTGGGTAGTGCTTTGATGCATATGTGCATGCAATCTATAGCACCCACTACCTCAGGCTATTCTGCTATTTGATGGAATAGTTGCATATTGCTGGCCAATGCCTCACAGGTGTTGGGGAAATATATATGTGCTCACCAGCATGTACTGACATGGCATCCAGGAATTGGTGGAGTACCCTGGATGCCGATGCCTGTGAGATACCAATCATATCCCCAGTTGACCTTTGGAAGGTACCTGTAGCTAGTATTCTTAGGCCTATACATACCTTGGTATCCACCGGGATGGGTTTCCCTCTGTTAGCTCTGTGTATCAGGCATGGCCAGCACAGCTCAACAATTTGCTGTAAGAGGTCCCTGTCCACCCTATAGTGCTCCACTATCTCCAGCTCATGTAGCCCCTGGTAGGTTACCCTGGGTCTGTACACTCTTCTCTGTCTCCTCACTCTGGGTTGGTCGACAGCATTCACATCCTCATCACCCTCAGCCTCTTCCACATGTTGTTGTATGATAGCTATTGCAGCCCCTATCATTTTGTTGTTTTGTTTGTTAAAACTTCCCCGCTTGTATACACCGGTGGTGTAGAGTATGGGAAAAACCTGAGGGAAAGGTGTTTGCATAGTTTATAGTAGTCTTCTGGGCTGGACTGGTCTGTTGCCTGTGTAATTGGCTGATTCTGATACATTTCACTTGCCTGCTATGCTAGTTCTCCTTAATTACCTTCCTACTACTGTTTTCCCTTCCCATTGCCTTCCTGTTTAAGCCCAGGGATGCACCGCTCAAACACAGTGCTCAAATATGCACAGAGCTGGTATTTCCTGGTTTACTTTTTTTTTCCCTTTAAAACCCAGTGTGTGGCACACACACACACTTAGGCAATGTAAAAAGTGCTAGGCAGACTCAGACACACAACCTTGCCTAGTTGTGCTAAGCTAGGAGAAATCCTGAGCCACAGGGCTACAATTCGCTTACAGTATGCCTGACACCCCCCCATGATATCAGCTAACTCCTAGGCTTGCACCAAGCTATTCCTGCTCTTACACAGTTGGGATCTGACTAGCATGCAGGGGAAATCTGGGATTCACTCTCATTCCCCTCATTTGCATAGGATTGCCTGCTAATGCATAGTTACATGCCCCACACTGAGCCTCCCTCCCCCCTTAGTAACCACTGATCACTGGCCATGTTGTCTTCTGCCTGCCATTGGGTATAATGGCAGAATAGTGATTTTAGTTAGAATGCTTATTGTAGGTTTATTTTCTTACCCCCCCCCCCCCGATCCTGTTTGCTCGCTGATGCCCTATTCTTAAACAGCTGAGATCGGCTAAAAAAAATAAAAGTTGATTTTTTTTTTTTTCAAGTATTTTCCATGCCAATGGCCTTATACTTGGCCATTGGCATGCTTTCTACATGATATCCACCCTTTATTTGGAGCTGTCATGGCTCCGTTTTGTAATTTGCAGAAATGCTCTCCGTTACTGGCAGAGTACATTTGTGCAGATTATACTAGTCCTGCACGGCCAGTTTCCAGCTTCCTGGATTGCATATTCACCTCATTTGCATGGATTTCTCCTGCAAATGGGGTAATTTGCATACAGGGGCTGAGTCCGTGCAGGACTAGTGCAGGAGCGCTCATGCACACCCCTACAGGTTATTCCTGGATCGCACGGCAGACATATTATCTGCTGGCACTTCTGCCCTAATCCTGCATTCCATGCAAGGCTTGCAGAATCTGGGGGTCAGTTTATAACTTCTAACAGAACATTAATTTTTCAGTTATTTATTAAAAATATTTGTGTTCTAAAAAGCTGATGGAATGTGGTGCTAACGCAAGGTTACCTATGACCCAATTAGTTCATTCAAGCATTCATTATTCTGACACCTGCTTCTTTTGATCATCAATAAAGATTCCACATGCATCTCAATGCTGTTCATATCTTCATTCCATAACACATAGATTCAGCTGTGATATTTATTCATACAAACATAGTGTCAGTCTTGGTCATACGATTGCTGAGTAGCCATACAATTGCTCATTATCAACAGGAAGAAGCAAAAAGAGCCCTCAAATTTAAATAAAAATGCATGATAACACATTAAGAATAATTGTTTTGAACTGGAATTTTGATTTAGATTTACTCCCCAGTAGACTGAGTATTTGTTTCTAAAAGCAATCATACTTAGTAATTCAAGACTGGCACCACCCAAAATCCACTGCACCCCCCTCCCATAATAGTTGTAATTCCTATTATATTCAGGTTTCCTTTTGGTATGTATTCAACATGACTGATAGAGTGTCACAGTTAAGATCAGTGGACTATAGCCACTTCTTGGACAAAGTTGAAAAATGCAACTCAGGGTATCCTTGGGATACATTATTATTACATGGAGAATGATCACAATGCATATATCCTACATGCTGCAAAACTTGCTTTCATAGGATCATAGGAGGTTACTAGGCTAATGGTCCCAGGGCCCTTACAATCCTAGCCAAGTTTAACCCATGTTCCAAAGGGTGTCTGGTTCAAGCAGACACTAAAATCAGCACCTATTGCCCCTATCCAAGAGGAACACAGGTGGAACCCTTGGGGTGAATTTTTGGTTACCCATCCAGTGGTCCAAATTACACTTAAATAGGGCCAATGAGGAGCTTTGTTTAACATGAATAGGAAGTTTATTCCAAAGGTGAGGCAACCTCTGTGAGACAAATCTGTCTCTCCAGCATATTCTGTTGATATCACATGCCAGGTTAAGGTCCTTTGATTGACTTAATCATGTGCCATTTGACTTGTGAATGTGCAAAATTTCCATTAAAGCTGTGTCAGAGATTGCTCTATATGTAAGGCACAGGTCGCCTCTGAGCAGTCTACATGACACAGAGTAAAGTGACAGTGATTTCCATCTGTCCACATAAGACAGCTCTTGAAGACCCCAAATTTTCTTTGTATGGAACCTTTGTGGTCTCTGCAATTACTGCAGGTGTTTGGAAAGGATCATACCAAAGGGAACATTGTACTCTATTATTGGTCTGATGAGGGAAGAGTACAGTGAGGTTATAACCTCTGTTTTTCTGGAGGCAATGCCCTTACTTATGAGATGAGCAATTTAAAATGCCCTTCTTACCACTGTGGAGATATGGTGATTGAAGTTAAGGTTGCTGTCAACCTGTGTGCCCAGATCTCTCATCACTAACTGTGCTTAGGGTATCTCTATTGATGTGGTGGGTCTATATTATATTCTCGAAAGTCGACAATGTCGAATCTAACATTGCGGGCATGAGAATATCGAACGCTCAGAATCTCGAGCGTGTAAACAGACATCTCCGTAAGGGGAGATTTCCGTTTACTGCAATGTAGTGAGATCTCGGAGTTGGTATATGTAAGTTGCGGGAGGGTGTGGGGGACGCAGGGGGGCTTGCCCCCTTGCTTAAACCCATTAGGGTAAAACTTTAAAGTTTTGATTTTGTTTTCATTTTCAAAGTTATGGAACTTCGACAATATGGTGTCAACCATATTGTATTTGATGTTCCATAACTCCGATATTATAATATAGACCCGATGTGGTACATCACCCTTGCTGAGGGGAATAATAATGATTTTTTTTGCATTACGTTTAAGACCATGACTTTGGCACTGGTCATACATCTGTGTAAGACCTTCATGTAGGTGTTGACATTGCTATGGGGTTTCAATGATTTCTCCCAGTTTGCAGTCATCAGCAAACTTTGTCAGCCACAGTCCTTTAGTTTTAGTCTGTACTTCAGAGAAGTAGATTGCGAACAGTAGGTGTCCCAGAACCGATCCCTTTGGAATACCACTGGTTATGGGTCTGCTGGAGGAGGTGGCGTCCTCTATTTTGACCAAATGAGTCCTAACAGTGAGCCAGTTTGAAACCCACCCGACAATATATGGGTTGATACCTAGCAGGGTGAGTTTATCAATGATGCCTGTGTTAAAGGCCTTGGCTAAGTCTAGGTAGGTTGTATGCACAGATTTGCCATTGTCTATGGCTTTGGTGACTGTCTCAAAGTCCACCAAGTCTAACAGGCATGAGCTCCCTTTGACAAAGCCAAACTGGGAGGGGTCGAGCATTTGGAGATTTCCTATATATTTATTAATAAGGTCCATGATTCATTCCATGGCCTTTCAGATAAGGCTGGTCAGGCTAATGGGTCTATAGTTCCAGGTGCCTGTGGATGCACCCCTTTGTGCAAAGGAATGACAGTAGCCATTTTCAATTCCACTGAGATGAAGTCAGTGTTTAGGCTGTGATTAAAAAGTGTGCTCAATGATGATGCTAATTCTTATTTTAACCCATGTAGAACACAGCCCTGGATGTTGCCTGGTCACATAGATGCTGTGTTTTTGGCCTTGGAGAGGGCATTTAAGACCAGCTCTTTGGAGATATTAAGTGGGGGACAGGTGTTAGGGATGCTTTGGGGTATATGTGGCAGGGATAGGGGAGTGACATTTTCACTGAATATGCCAGCCAGCAGGTTTGCTATATCCACAGGTTCTACATATGTAGTACCGTTAACTACAAGTTCAGTGCAAATCTGGGCCTTGAGTTTATGGATGTAACTAAAGAGTGTCTTGTGGTCATCCTTAGTTAGGGAAGCTAATTTGGATTTGCTTTTAACTTTTGGAAGGCTTCAGTAGGAGTCTTATCTGCTTGTTTATGTTGAGGAGGGAGTGTTTCTAATTTTGAGACTGTTCCTTTCTACTCTTAGGCAACAATTTCTTTCTCCTATTGTATAGCCTGTCAATGGCAGTTGTCCACCAGGCAGGTTTGTTTTTCCGTGAAGAAACTTTATCACTTGAGGAGATATACCACTGTCATGGGTGTAGTTATTATGAATAGGTTTAGCCTACTTTCTTCCCTTTTATCACTGGAAGATTCTATTTGTGTTTAATCTGGCTAAAGTAAATCATATATGTGATCTAATGAAGTGGTTCATTTTTCATTACTTTCCTTTTATGTGCATCCATTTGTCTGCCCTGCTGTCCTATAGTATACACAGTTCAGATGCGTTATGTTGCAAGTCTGCATAATTTAAGTGCATGTAGAGGTATAATATCTTGGGTTGTGCCAGAAGGTAGGCAGTGTGCTTTGTGGTGCATGTTCCTGTTCAGTAAGAAACAATAAATTGACAACTTTTCCTACAGGTATCGCTGCAGTATTAACAAAAGCTCTCCCACTCGCCTACCCATCCAAAAAACTGTAATCATAGCAGGAACAAAATGGTCAATGGTAAAAAGACAGTTACAGCTTACTGGGGGGGCTGGATTGCAGAAGCCACACAGACCTCTCAACCATCTGGCTAGACCCAAATCCCACCTTAGTTAATATGATTAACTCCAAGGTTATTCCACCTTAGCTGAAGCAGGGAACACCCATTAAGTGCAGCTGTCTTGCTTTTCAGCCTGCTGTGGGTTTGGCTGAGAGGCGATCACAGCACATAGCACTCTGTTCTCATAGGTTAATAACTGGCAAAAAACATTGCTTACAATTATGTGATTTCTGTGTCCTCACAAAGTGACTCTTTTCAGTGTAATAATACTCCCTCTTCTGCAATAGTTTGAACTTAAAAAATGAATTGCTTTTCCAAATGTCTGTCTCTTTCACTAACTAGATACTCAAAAGACAATGCTACATTGTTTGTTTACTGAAGTTCTTTATGTGTGAAAAGTACTTTCTTAGGCTATGTAACTATCTGAAATCTCAGTCTTTTCAATAATAACTGTGGCTTTAACCTTCATTTCCTTTAGGTCACAACAAGTGCAATTTTTCAAGTATCTAATGAGGCTCCCTGCTGTAATATCAAGGCCTGTAATTGCAAGTCCCAGAAGTTTGAGAAAAAAACAATAAACTAAAGAACAGCAAAGGTCAACAATCACTGCCCTCCTTTAAAGTTATTTTTTTACAAATGACAAGCCCATTTCTGCATCCCTCAAAGTGTGGGACTACATACCCATATCCCCACTACCTATATACTATGAGAACATCATACTTCAGAGAAAAGGGATACCCCAAGATGCAGTGATCTTAGAATTAGTAAGTTCCCATTCTTACAAATGCAAACTCACACATACAAGTCTGGGAATTTAAAACTGCTACCATCCTCCCATCTCATAATGCAGTTATGTATGCGATTAAGCATATGACTGTTGTTCCTTTAAATGCTGTTGAACACATACCCTACAGAGCATATCCTACAATGCTGGTCACAGTTTACATATACTAATGCACAAGGCCAAGGCTTCAAGCTGCTAGTGCACTTTATCATCTAGCTGTGGATTTCATTCCCTCATTCTCCACTTTCTTACTCTGTGGACAGTAACTTAATTGGCCAGCACTCTATACTTGTCTCTGAAAAACAAAATAGGCACTTCTTCGTAAAGGATTTACCTAAATGACACAATAATAAGGCAACGTGTTTTATCTCCCATTTTGAATGTTAATGAGTTTTTTTTTATTTTATTTTCTACAAGCAGTGATATGTGCTGATTATATACCTTAAGTTTTTCAAACAATTTCCATCGGGCTCAAAATGCATTCTCATTTGTACAATGAAAAATTAGTGCGCTCCATTCGAGTTACAGAATGATTATGTTCTGCAATAACAATGTGCTTGCTGCTAAGTGGAATTCCATAATAAAGACACTGAGTTACATAATAAATAGAGGATACGGCCTTTTATTTTTATTATGTATTTATGGGGCTGCTTCTTCATCAAAATGCATTCTGTGTGCCTATATGGATGTCTTTTTTCAGCAGTATGTCTGAAAAGCAACCCATAGCTTATTTTATAAATGCATTGATAGAATTGGTAGTTACAAGGCTGTTATTTACTGCAGTATAGAAATACACTACCATTACAATGTCAGCTCAGCTGATGTGAGAATGTGATTACGAAAATGACTGCAAACTACATAAGTACTGTAATTTTGTGAATTTTAAAAGTTGATTCTGTTCTTATATAAGTGAAATCTTATTGTCCAATTTCCAATGCTTTCACCTATAATTAGGAGTGCTTATGTGATAACAGAAATGACCTTTGAGACAGAAAATATTTTAATGTATTTTGCATACTACTGAGTTTGGCACTACTGCACAGAGACAGGAGTTACAGTAATATCCAAAACTATTCACATGTATGAATACAGTGACATACACACACACACACACACACACACACACACACACACACACACACACACACACACACACACACACACACACACACACACACCATAAACTGTTGTCAGAATTATTGGCAGACCAAATATTAGCCTAGACACTAGTCAGCACTTAAGGATTTTAAGAAAGACTTCTCACTACTGAATTGTTTTTGCCTTCTGTTTGCTGAGAATTGCTTATTCATACATCAGAGTATAACTTCACAGATAAGAGTAGATAAGAGGGAGACTTAATTTCCAGCAGTCTACTACTTTTACCGATTGTGCTATAAGGTATTTGATAGCCTCTAGTCTAGATGCTCGCATAAGTTTCAAGGGATTCTAATCAAGATACGGGATGAGTGAAATTGGGGAATTTCACTGTAGCAACAGTTTTATAGAACTTCACAATTCAGAAAAATCTTCAGCTAACCAAATTAGAACTTTTCAAAATATCACAAATTTCACAGAATAATTTTCAGAAGTGTACATTTATTTATTTACTATTTATTTATTTACATTTGTTTACTGGGTAATGTCCACTGGACAAGAAGTCCTTCTTCAGTGGAGATCCGGGGAGAAAAGCTCCGATGAACATAGTAGTACAATAGCACAAAAGGAGTCAGGTATACAATGAGATACAGGTATTAAAAAATAAGACAGTAAAAACATAGTACATAGCCAAAAAGATATAGTGAATAGCATACATTAAAATTACAAGTCAGTGTAAGTATAGATACGATATAAACATTTAACACAGTACAATATTTTTTTTTTTTTGTGTGAAGAGGGACCTTCATCACAGGATTTAGAAAGCTGTGACCAGAGTAGTAGAGAAATGGGGGGGGTTAGTCTGGAGCAGAACATGGGCATAGCCAGTGTGATATGTAATATTGTTTTAGTTCCTGCTTAAAGTATCTTGTATGATCAATAGATAGGGTTTGTTTAGGGAGTGAGTTCCAGACTTTAGCAATCTTGTGGCAGTATAAGGAGTCACCGTAAGAGTTATGAGATTTATTTACTTTAAGCAGGAATTTGTCTGCTGATCTAACATACAGTTAAAGTTTCTGTAGGGTAAAACAAGGTCTATTAGGGCTGGGCAGTGATCAGGTTTATACATCACTGTGTGAGCAATTAATAATTGGTTTAGTGTGAGTATGTTTGGGAGTTCTAACCATTCTAGTTGATTGAGGGCAGTACAATGATGTGTTTTTTGGGGTAGGTTAGTTTCAAATTTGGCTATCTTGTTATAGCAGGATTCAAGTTTGTTTAGTTCAGTTTTACGGAGGTTTGTGAATATTTGAGAATAATAGAGAAGTGAGGATAATAAGTGGGTTCTTGCAGTAGCCAGTCTAGCGTGGTCTGAAAGATAGGGTATAGCTCTGTAGAGTGTGCCAAGTTTAATATGGATTTTTTTAATAGTTTGAGCTATATGTTTGTCAGAATTCAGTACATTTCTAAGGTAACCCCAAGAAGTTTAGTGTGTTCAACTGGTTCTACTTTAATGCTATTGGAAGAGAATATAGAGTGGGATTGGCAATTGGCTAGTGAGGAAGGATTTGAAAAGACTATAAGCTTAGTTTTATTAGGATTTATTATCAGTTGATGGGCTGCTAGGTATTTTTCAATGTTGGTAAGGCAGTCTGGGTCTTCTTTTGAAGTGTCTCGATTGTAGGTGCCGAGCAGATGAGCGAGGAGTCATTTGCGTATTGAATGATGTTAGCTGGACTAGCAGCTGTTGTAAGGTCATTGGTAAAGATTGTAAAGAGTAGCAGTCCTAGAATTGATCCTTGGGGGACTCTTACAGAGATGGGAAGGTGGGAGGAGAGTCTATTGTCCCATAGGGTAGCTTGCTGTCTGTTTGAGAGGTACCTATGGAACCAATATAGGGTCTTGTGGCAAAGGTTGTAATCAGCAAGTTTGTTTAGGAGGATTTGATGTGATACAGTGTCAAAGGCCTTTGACATGTCAAGAAATATAGTAGAGACAAGTTGGTTATAATTTGAAGGTGGTTTATAGAGTTGGTAAAGCTAATGAGTGCAGTACTAGTAATGTGTTTTGGTCTAAAACCATGTTGTGTAACAGAAAGGAGGTTATTTTGGAAGTGGTCAATTATTTGCTTGTGTATGCACTTTTCTCGAATTTTTGCTAGGGGTGAAAGTATGGCTATGAGTTGTAATTACATATGTCTTTGGAGGGGCCTCCTTTATGCAGTGGAATGATATGGGATATTTTCCATATGGTAGGTACATATTGTTCGGTAACAGAGATGTTAATTAGGATTGATATGGGGTATGAAATAGATGGGGGAGCTAATTTCAGAAACTCACCTGGTAATTGGTCAGTGGTAGCTTGTTTGGATGGGTTGTAGTTTAAACTGGGTTTGTGGTGGGCCAGATGGAGTGGGTACAGACAGGGGTGGGGTAGAAGTGTTATGCAGTAGGGAGTATTATGTATTTATTTATTTTTTATTCCAGTTATTTTATTGGCTAATATGGGGAAGTCCAAGCCCATACAAAAGTACCATGTAGTCCAGATCAGGAGGTATAATAGACAATTACTGAGACATTCTTAAATGTACCTGCCTTAGTATTATCTGATTATTCTAATTTGTTTCATCTATGTTTGCATGTTATGGAGAATTTTAACAGTGCTGCAATTATCTATGAATATGGATGGAATGTCAGACCCTCTGCATATTCATCTAAGCAAGACTTAACAACAAAGGAATGCTAATGTCAGTGAAGAAAAACAGGGTGTGTAGCCTGGGCAGGATAGGTGAGTGATCCTGTTATTTTGCCTGGAGAGGTTATTTTATGCCCAGAGTATAATTTCCAGAAAGCATCCAAACAAAGTACCCTTAAGATATATTAAATATATTTGTAAATATTTGTAAATACTTACTTATATTTTATAGTTTTCTTTGTGGATTCTTATACTTTAGTGTGGATTTTCATTTATTGCATCTCTAAATGCCTTGTTTTTACCTGTATTACTGTCCTACTATGCAACTGTCAATTTGTTATTCAAGAATATTGTCTTTATGGAACTTTTTTCCATAGGACTCAATTGAAAACGGGTTCTTTTTGGGCCAATCGGTACATCCTGGTAAACCAACTGCAAATAAATAAATAAATAAATAAAATAAATAATTATCCACTACACTGATGATTCAACCTTAATCACATCCTCTAATAACCTCTCAGAACTCCATACCTCAGCTCAAAAAGCATTAACATCTATAGAATCATGGCTAAGTGAGGCTCAAAAGCTACTCAATCCCAGAAAAAAGAAACTTTTACTATTCTCTTCCAAACCCGTAACTCTTGACTTTAAAATATTCTCACAAAATAATACTGAAATTGAGCTTGTTAAAACGTCTGAACTACTAGGCATTACAATTGATGACAACATTTCTTTTGAGAATCACATACTCACTGCAATCAAAAACACCCACTTCATGGTAGGGAAGCTCTATAGGCATAAAGTCTTCCCAAATATACCGACCAAAACAAAACTGGCAAATAGTCTACTTCACCCTTCCCGCTTGTATGGTAGTCGCATTTTCACTTACATAAATCACTCATGACTAAATTACAATCATGCTATTATAAAATAGCAACATTTGCCACCAATACTGACTCGCACACATTACTGCCTAGCCATTAAAGCTTTAAATTGGCTTGAATTCCCCCATTACCTATATTACACCCTACTCACTCTTACACACAAACTACTATACAACCCAAATGACTGCCCTTCTCTTCAAGATATGTTACATACATATACTCCAACCCGAAACCTAAGGTCTTCTAATAAACTACTTCTAACCATATCTAAACCCAACAGGAGAACAGGGTAATGCCTTTATTCCCATATAGTTGTCAAACTCTGGAATGTTCTGCCACCCACAATCACTCAAATAGACACTGCAAAAACTTTTAAATCTACACTAAAACAACATTACCTTAACAACCTTATATGCACCTGCAATCACTTAAATAAACCTCCTTAAAATATACTTTATCCAGTGAATTTGCACAGAATAACACATAACTTAAGAAAGGCAATTATCTTATTCTACCAGTCACAGTAGCGAAACCCCTGATGGCAATAGAACGCTAGAAAAAATCCAAAGGACGAGACGCTTGATATACTTCTGCAGGTTAAAAAACCATTTATTAATAAAGAGGAGTGAGCGCTTTCGCCATAAGGCTTCTTCAAACTCTTAAAACAGTTTAAAAGCAACTTTAAAATCTTTATAAAACATTCAGTGTGCCTTCATTGGTTAAAAATACGTCACAGTTTAAAACCTTAAAGCAGTATTTCATGTGTAATATACTGACTTCTAACTACTATTCTATCATTGCAGATCACAAAGTCTGTCAACAATACATAGGTCAGTTAACGTACATATACGTAAAATAAATTGATATACAAATCATGACTCCTAAGCACATCTAATAAACTCACTAGTAATTAAAAATAAATAAATGAATCAAAAATCAGTGTGTGAATCCAGTACAATAAAAAAGGCCAGGAGGACAACAATGAAGGTAAACAGGAGCGTGTGAAAAACTCAATTACAGGTAACAAAGCAGGTGTAAAAGCTGTCCTAGAGGGTATCAAACACTATCGAAATAGCATGTATATAGAGATGACCAAAATACATATAAACATAACTGACGTCGGAACAGACCCACTGGACATCAGACAGTGTAAAATACTAAGTATGGGTTGATGTATGTATGGGATGTTCTGACCTTAGAACAACCATCCAAATACTACATGACCATATACAGATAAAAATAGTAATACTAAACACAGCATGAAATAACTGAGAATGACATATGAAAACATGGGTCAGCTAGTGAAATAAACACATACATGTGTATGTACAAAGTAATATTGTGGGATCAACCCATGAACATCAATGTAATGTGAATGACAATAAACTGCTGTGTAAGGTGCACAGACTGTTTAAATATAAAACTAAAAGTGTACACAAAATAGATACATGTAAATAAAATGCAGATATTATAATGAGAGGGTGAAAAACCCATCGTGTTCACTTATTGTGCATGAACTCTTATCATGAGCTGTCTTACTATCTCGTTCTACGTAACTTTCTGCTTTTCAAAAAGGGTTTAATTTGTACTTTGTCATTAAGGCCAGGGGGTCTATCTGATCTCCATCTAATGATCCATCTGGTCTCATTCTCAAGTGTCCTGTTGATCAGATCACCTCCTCTGAAACCTTGAAAAATAGTTTGAATGACAAAGAATCTAAAGGTGTGTTCTGTACCTGTCGCTTTATGATGTCTTGCCAGAGCATTGAGATCTGAACCTACTCTAATTAAATAATTGTGCTCTCTAATGCGTTCTTTCAGCATACGATTGGTCTTCCCTATATAATAGGCATTACATGCATTGCAAATAGCGATGTATACTATATTCTTACTGTCACAAGTAGTATTGGTGTTGAAATAAAAAGTGCATTTAGTCCCAGGATGTATGAAAGTAGTGTCCTTGCAGATGAAAGGGCACTGATTACATCTGCCGCATGGTATAGTATTCCTATTCTCAAAATTACTGCTGTAGGGTGTACTTCTTGGTCTACATAATAAACTTTTTAAGTTTGGATGGTTCTTAAAAGTAATACGTGGTGTGGGACCTACCACTTTACTCACCTCTCTGTCTGAACTTAGTATGTCCCATCGTCTACTCATGGCTTTTTTAACTTCCAAACTCATCTTACTGAAATTCAAATAACCCCTGACTTCATTGTTAACAGAACTATCAGCATTCGGTTGCTCCAGGTAGTGTGTAAAATATGGTCTTGCACTACTTGATCTTAGGGATTCTACCGTTTGAATTGTATCAGATATTTCTTTTTCATGATAGCCCCTCTCTAAGAATCTTCTCTTCATCTCCTGTAATCCATTCTCATAGTAAGAGCGATCTGGATTGAGTCTGGACACTCTCATGAACTGTCCCTTAAGGATATTACTGAATACATGGCGCGGGTGCATGCTGTGTCTGTATAATAAGTTGTTTCTCTGGCATCCCTTCCTGTGTATGGAGGTATTGAGCATCCCATTCGGCATTCGGATTATTTCCACATCCAAAAATGAGATATGATCATAAGAGAAATTCATAGTGAATTTCAAAAACTCAGTTGTGGATTCAAGATAAGAAACAAAATCTTTAAGTGAATCTTCATCACCTAACCACAAGAAAAAAAGATCATCTACAAAGCGGCAGTACATGCCTACAAGCTCATTAAATTGTGAAACACCATAAAGATATTTATCTTCCCATCTGGCCATTACGAGGTTGGCGTAGCTATTTGCACAAGAAGTGCCCATAGCTACGCCATCCTTCTGTAAATACATGTCTTCGTTGAATACAAAAATATTGTTGGTCAGAACAGTTTCAAGTAATAGTGTAATCAGGTCTATCTTCTTTACAGATAGATCAGAGTGTTCTCTCATATATTCTGTAATGAGTCTGATACCTACATCGTTCGGGATCACTGTGAAAAGGCTCACAACATCCAACGTAACTAAAAGGAAATGTTGGTCATCAGGTAAACGTTGTGTGTGAGAATATAAATCAATCAAAAACTGCTTACTATCTTTTAGAATAGTTTTATTCTCATTCACTAACGGCCTCAGAATGTCCTCCAAGTATAGGGACATGGGTTCCGTGACCCAGCCCTGACCCGCCACTATAGGTCTCATGGGTGGGTCAACCTTGTTTTTATGAACCTTAGGTAAACCTTGGATTACCGGTAAAATCGGGTCTCTAACCTTAAGAAAATCATACAGTTGCTCATTTATGTCAAAGGACATAACCAAGTCATCTAAGGTATGG
Organism: Protopterus annectens; assembly: GCF_019279795.1. NCBI lineage: Eukaryota > Metazoa > Chordata > Ceratodontiformes > Protopteridae > Protopterus > Protopterus annectens. The sequence goes on along the minus strand of NC_056746.1, from coordinate 731,919,246 downwards.
TATACTCTGAAAACCTTGTCAACCAGCTCATCTTGATTTATCTTATAGTATGTCTGTATATCATTGAGCATGTCATTCATCTTATGTTCATAATAAACAGTGTCCATAACAACAACTGGTCCACCTTTATCAGCTGGTCTAATAATGATAGACCTGTCATTCTTTAAGGTTTTCAAGGCCTGTCTTTGATTATGGTTTAGATTTTGTCCATGTTTATTAGTATTCATTTCTTGAAAAAGTTTATAAATATCATCCTCTAATACATTCCCAAATACTTCAACAGTTGGGTGTAGTTGTGGAACATATACACTGTTTGCACGAAACTTATTCATTCCCATTGGGATATTACTTTGTCCAAAATCAAGTTTAAGTTGTATATTTCGGATAAATAGCTTAGTATCTATGATCGTGTCTACCAGGTTACTGTCTTTAGTGGGAATAAATCCCAACCCTTTATTTAAAACTTGCTCTTCATATACACTTAAAATTCTAGTGGAAAGATTAATGACTAATGATTCTGTTTCCCCCACATTTTCTTTATGGTGGGACCCTGAGGTTGTTCCTCTATGGACCCTTTTCTTTTCTGCCTCCCCCTGCTGTATGATCGTTTTTTCTCCAAAAAATAATTTTGGGATATAAGGAGTGGTGCGGGTAAATTATGTGGGGTTGGGGTGGTGCTGTTAGCTTTGGGTCTAACTACAGCAGCTCCCGACCTCTGTACGTCAGTAATACATCCTGTCAACGTGTCTTCTGAATCTGGGTTCATAGTGCCACTATCTACATGTGTTATAATTAAACCCTCACTCGTTTTCACAGTACTATGTTTCATTACATGCTGTGCATTAGAGCTAGTACCTGCATTAAAACTGCTATCACTAGCCAAACTCATAACGACATTTTTATCAGATGTTGTATTGATATGTTGTATATCATCGTTAACATTAACCCGGGTAGTGTTAAAATCAGTTGGAACATAATTTTGCTCTACTAAACCATTATTTCCAACTCGTCTATCAGTGTACTCTTGTTGTCCAGTAGTAGCATGATTGCTTGAATGACCTACATTCCTATCCCTGGGCCAAGTGAAAACGTGATTATTTTTAAAATCACGCATGTCTCGTGTTATCTTATTCTTTTTCTGATCAAACATCCTTTTTTCCATCAGCAATACATCCTCTAATACTTTTTCTAACTTTACAGTGTACACATTCTCAGTGTACTTAGTTTTAAAGTCATTAAACAGTTTATTAACTTGTAGTCTCAGTTTATTCTCTTCAGGAAGGTGAAAGTCAATCAATAGCTTCATATAACTGAAGCTTAGTTCTAAATTAAGTTGCTGCCATCGATATAGTAAGTCCGGGAAGTGGTTTCTGGAAGTGGGCATCTTCAAAACACGAAGCCCACGCGGTATTATGCGTTTCAATAAACACACTTCAAAGTATTGCCTCTGGACTTGTAATCTTTTCAATTTAACAAATACAGTTTCAAGTTCTTCTAAATCTCGAGTAGCATTGAAGTTACTTACTTCAGTCTGACTGTCACAATCTCCGTCAACAATGGGATCAAAATCCAGTAATATGTTGGTTTCCCCGGTCACACAGACTTGAAAACGTTCCATAAACCTGCTGGTGCGTTCCAAAGCAGGCGGAACGTAAGGAAGTTCAATATTTACAGGGGTTTCGCTACTGTGACTGGTATTTTACTCTCTTGTTTGTGTGGAACCCCTTCTCTGTGTGTAGCTGCCCTGCACTTGGACTGTGATATATTTATATTTTATTCGTCAGCGCAGCTACTGAAGAGGATGGCGAACGAAAATAATGTAAATATTGAACTTCCTTCCTTAAGTTAGAAAAAGTATTAGAGGATGTATTGCTGATGGAAAAAAGGATGTTTGATCAGAAAAAGAATAAGATAACACGAGACATGCGTGATTTTAAAAATAATCACGTTTTCACTTGGCCCAGGGATAGGAATGTAGGTCATTCAAGCAATCATGCTACTACTGGACAACAAGAGTACACTGATAGACGAGTTGGAAATAATGGTTTAGTAGAGCAAAATTATGTTCCAACTGATTTTAACACTACCCGGGTTAATGTTAACGATGATATACAACATATCAATACAACATCTGATAAAATGTCGTTATGAGTTTGGCTAGTGATAGCAGTTTTAATGCAGGTACTAGCTCTAATGCACAGCATGTAATGAAACATAGTACTGTGAAAACGAGTGAGGGTTTAATTATAACACATGTAGATAGTGGCACTATGAACCCAGATTCAGAAGACACGTTGACAGGATGTATTACTGACGTACAGAGGTCGGGAGCTGCTGTAGTTAGACCCAAAGCTAACAGCACCACCCCAACCCCACATAATTTACCCGCACCACTCCCTATATCCCAAAATTATTTTTTGGAGAAAAAACGATCATACAGCAGGGGGAGGCAGAAAAGAAAAGGGTCCATAGAGGAACAACCTCAGGGTCCCACCATAAAGAAAATGTGGGGGAAACAGAATCATTAGTCATTAATCTTTCCACTAGAATTTTAAGTGTATATGAAGAGCAAGTTTTAAATAAAGGGTTGGGATTTATTCCCACTAAAGACAGTAACCTGGTAGACACGATCATAGATACTAAGCTATTTATCCGAAATATACAACTTAAACTTGATTTTGGACAAAGTAATATCCCAATGGGAATGAATAAGTTTCGTGCAAACAGTGTATATGTTCCACAACTACACCCAACTGTTGAAGTATTTGGGAATGTATTAGAGGATGATATTTATAAACTTTTTCAAGAAATGAATACTAATAAACATGGACAAAATCTAAACCATAATCAAAGACAGGCCTTGAAAACCTTAAAGAATGACAGGTCTATCATTATTAGACCAGCTGATAAAGGTGGACCAGTTGTTGTTATGGACACTGTTTATTATGAACATAAGATGAATGACATGCTCAATGATATACAGACATACTATAAGATAAATCAAGATGAGCTGGTTGACAAGGTTTTCAGAGTATACCATACCTTAGATGACTTGGTTATGTCCTTTGACATAAATGAGCAACTGTATGATTTTCTTAAGGTTAGAGACCCGATTTTACCGGTAATCCAAGGTTTACCTAAGGTTCATAAAAACAAGGTTGACCCACCCATGAGACCTATAGTGGCGGGTCAGGGCTGGGTCACGGAACCCATGTCCCTATACTTGGAGGACATTCTGAGGCCGTTAGTGAATGAGAATAAAACTATTCTAAAAGATAGTAAGCAGTTTTTGATTGATTTATATTCTCACACACAACGTTTACCTGATGACCAACATTTCCTTTTAGTTACTTTGGATGTTGTGAGCCTTTTCACAGTGATCCCGAACGATGTAGGTATCAGACTCATTACAGAATATATGAGAGAACACTCTGATCTATCTGTAAAGAAGATAGACCTGATTACACTATTACTTGAAACTGTTCTGACCAACAATATTTTTGTATTCAACGAAGACATGTATTTACAGAAGGATGGCGTAGCTATGGGCACTTCTTGTGCAAATAGCTACCAACCTCGTAATGGCCAGATGGGAAGATAAATATCTTTATGGTGTTTCACAATTTAATGAGCTTGTAGGCATGTACTGCCGCTTTGTAGATGATCTTTTTTTCTTGTGGTTAGGTGATGAAGATTCACTTAAAGATTTTGTTTCTTATCTTGAATCCACAACTGAGTTTTTGAAATTCACTATGAATTTCTCTTATGATCATATCTCATTTTTGGATGTGGAAATAATCCGAATGCCGAATGGGATGCTCAATACCTCCATACACAGGAAGGGATGCCAGAGAAACAACTTATTACACAGACACAGCATGCACCCGCGCCATGTATTCAGTAATATCCTTAAGGGACAGTTCATGAGAGTGTCCAGACTCAATCCAGATCGCTCTTACTATGAGAATGGATTACAGGAGATGAAGAGAAGATTCTTAGAGAGGGGCTATCATGAAAAAGAAATATCTGATACAATTCAAACGGTAGAATCCCTAAGATCAAGTAGTGCAAGACCATATTTTACACACTACCTGGAGCAACCGAATGCTGATAGTTCTGTTAACAATGAAGTCAGGGGTTATTTGAATTTCAGTAAGATGAGTTTGGAAGTTAAAAAAGCCATGAGTAGACGATGGGACATACTAAGTTCAGACAGAGAGGTGAGTAAAGTGGTAGGTCCCACACCACGTATTACTTTTAAGAACCATCCAAACTTAAAAAGTTTATTATGTAGACCAAGAAGTACACCCTACAGCAGTAATTTTGAGAATAGGAATACTATACCATGCGGCAGATGTAATCAGTGCCCTTTCATCTGCAAGGACACTACTTTTATACATCCCGGGACTAAACGCACTTTTTATTTCAACACCAATACTACTTGTGACAGTAAGAATATAGTATACATCGCTATTTGCAATGCATGTAATGCCTATTATATAGGGAAGACCAATCGTATGCTGAAAGAACGCATTAGAGAGCACAATTATTTAATTAGAGTAGGTTCAGATCTCAATGCTCTGGCAAGACATCATAAAGCGACAGGTACAGAACACACCTTTAGATTCTTTGTCATTCAAACTATTTTTCAAGGTTTCAGAGGAGGTGATCTGATCAACAGGACACTTGAGAATGAGACCAGATGGATCATTAGATGGAGATCAGATAGACCCCCTGGCCTTAATGACAAAGTACAAATTAAACCCTTTTTGAAAAGCAGAAAGTTACGTAGAACGAGATAGTAAGCCAGCTCATGATAAGAGTTCATGCACAATAAGTGAACACGATGGGTTTTTCACCCTCTCATTATAATCTCTGCATTTTATTTACATGTATCTATTTTGTGTACACTTTTAGTTTTATATTTAAACAGTCTGTGCATCTTACACAGCAGTTTATTGTCATTCACATTACATTGATGTTCATGGGTTGATCCCACAATATTACTTTGTACATACACATGTATGTGTTTATTTCACTAGCTGACCCATGTTTTCATATGTCATTCTCAGTTATTTCATGCTGTGTTTAGTATAACTATTTTTATCTGTATATGGTCATGTAGTATTTGGATGGTTGTTCTAAGGTCAGAACATCCCATACATACATTAACCCATACTTAGTATTTTACACTGTCTGATGTCCAGTGGGTCTGTTCCGACGTCAGTTATGTTTATATGTATTTTGGTCGTCTCTATATACATGCTATTTCGATAGTGTTTGATACCCTCTAGGACAGCTTTTACACCTGCTTTGTTACCTGTAATTGAGTTTTTCACACGCTCCTGTTTACCTTCATTGTTGTCCTCCTGGCCTTTTTTATTGTACTGGATTCACACACTGATTTTTGATTCATTTATTTATTTTTAATTACTAGTGAGTTTATTAGATGTGCTTAGGAGTCATGATTTATATATCAATTTATTTTACGTATATGTACGTTAACTGACCTATGTATTGTTGACAGACTTTGTGATCTGCAATGATAGAATAGTAGTTAGAAGTCAGTATATTACACATGAAATACTGCTTTAAGGTTTTAAACTGTGACGTATTTTTAACCAATGAAGGCACACTGAATGTTTTATAAAGATTTTAAAGTTGCTTTTAAACTATTTTAAGAGTTTGAAGAAGCCTTATGGCGAAAGCGCTCACTCCTCTTTATTAATAAATGGTTTTTTAACCTGCAGAAGTATATCAAGCGTCTCGTCCTTTGGATTTTTTCTAGCGTTCTATTGCCATCAGGGATTTCGCTACTGTGACTGGTATTTTACTCTCTTGTTTGTGTGGAACCCCTTCTCTGTGTGTAGCTGCCCTGCACTTGGACTGTGAATTATCTTATTCTGCCTTATGATGTATGATTTAATAAAAGTATATTCGATAGAATTTGACTGAATGCCCTGTTTAATTGGTCATTGTTATAAACTGTATTTTACCATATGTAAAATCTGTTGACTATGTAAAGTCTTTATAAACTGTTTTATTCAATTTTCAGTGACTTTAGTGTGTAACTGTATCTTTTGCAGCTTTACTCCCCGGGCCTCCACTGAAAATGGATCTTTGATCCAGTGGACTTTCCCAGTCAACAAATATCAATAAATAAATAAATATAATACAGACAGATTATTAAATATGGATAAATTAAGATGAATATCCAATGGCTAAAAGGCTAAGTTACAGACTAAATACAAGTAGATACCAATCATATGAGACACACGAGAAAACACAGATATGGGTTTCCTGACAGAATGGGTAGAACACTCCTGTCAGATATAAAAATAAAGGTAGAAACCTATGGACATGAAATCTGTATACATATTTGACTGGTTGGAGCCATTATTATGAAGCAGAATAACTATATTAAATGGATAATGGGAGAAAGCACTAGTCAGAGATCATGTGTGTTGGCAAGACACTAATTGAGGTTTTCAGTCAAACATGGGAGCTAGAGACATTATAGGACTGACTAGTTACACACAGAAAGACAGAGTGAGGGAGGGATATGTGAAGTGCATGGGATCTGATGAAGGAGCAGCTTGGCTTGGGTAGCTTTGGGGTGCAATGTGATGTCGGGTCTTGGGCAGATTTGTTTTAGAATATATGAGCTTCAGATGGTAGTGGACTGGTTAGTAAGCTGTTCAGGTGACAAGGGATGAAGAATGGATGGACAGGAGCAGGAAACACCAGGCCAACTGAGAGAGAAGAGGAGAGAAGAGAAGGACAGGGGCAGAGGCTGTCACTGGGTAAGATTAAGAAAGAAAATGGAAGATACAGCTAAAGGGGTGGAGGTGGGGGTAAGAAAGCCATAATAAAGTACATATTCAAAGATTAGTGATAAGGGATAAAGGGAAACAGAGCTAGAGGTGGCTGTGCAACAGACAATAATGTAAGGAAAGTAGGATGGAGCAGACAGGAAGAAACAGAAAAATGGGAGAGGCAAAAGGTAAAAGAACATAAAACTAGGTAGGTTCTATAGTAAGACCACAGTAAGGATGATAAAAGGATAACATGCAGCACAGAAAAGACAACAAGAATGGATATTTAGAGGGGCTGTGGTGGTGAAAATAGACAAAGAAAGTAATGTTATAGGAAGTGGAGGAGATAAATGTGAGTTTAGGGATAAAGTGGAAGACTTTGTTGGTTAGACACTCAATCACAAAGGAGAAGAAAATATGAGTTAAAGCATAACAGGGGAGCTAACAAGGGTAATTTTGAGCTTGGCTGTATAGTATTACTTAGAATGACAGGTGCCTGGATAGGAAGATGGGTTTGCTGCAAACAGTGATTCAGGTGCAGAGAGGAGACATTGCTGATATCTCAGAAAGCTATGGCAGCAATAAGATGAGTTAAATATGGAGGTGTCCTGGAATAAGTTATTTAGGAATGATAGAGAAGGGGAACAGATGTGATTTTGGAGAAGAGGAGGAGGAGGAGGAAGAACAAATCAAGAGTTGGGAAAGGAAGAGAGCAGGATCGGGGGTTAAGCACCAAGTCAGTTGTGTTAAAGGGAGGGGTGGAGCTAGTTAATTGGTACAGTGTGGCATCTCTAGGAAGAGGAAAAGAAACTGAAGGACAGAATGAAGTAGAGTGAGTGGAATAATGGGGCATTTCTTGTAGGACTTCTGACTATACAATGAATGGTCTGCAAGATTACAGGCTCCAAGCTAGAGAGAAAGTAGGAAGTGACTGAAGTTTTGGACCATAAGGATTTCTGACAGTGATGCAAAAGTGTTTCAGGATGGACAGTATTAAGTATGTGGCCATACCAGCACAGAGCATGTCATTGATGTCCATGCTAAGGTATCATCAGCAAATTTTGTGATGCACTGTGTAATTTGGAGTGGAGAGAAGGATAAGAATACAAACACAAACGCTATGGCGTGGGTTTTTATGACAGTGTATTATGCTATGCTAGACAGAATATTAGGAAGTAGCAGCAAACGGAAGGAATAAATTAATGGAAATGGGTTACTGGACAGCAGTGGGAGAAAAAGTCAAAAAGTTAAACATAAGAGGAGAAAGACTGATGAAGCTAAGTGGAATATGTAGCTAGCAATAACAGAAGATGCTAAGCCTTACAAGACATGAACAGGAGGATCGAGATGGATTTAGAATAGTGGAAAAAGAACAGTAAAAGGATGGTGAGCACATCAAAGGCAAAAGGTGAAAGGAGTTGGTAGAAGGGTTCAAGAAGGAAAACAAGGGATGTAGTTACATAGTAAAAATGAGGAAAGGAAGGAAAGACCTGTTCATTTAAGACTACGAGGAATTAGAGGTAACGTATAACAGGAATACATCAGGTCACCAAAGTAGTTTCAGCAAATGGGAAATGATCAAAGTACATTCTCCAAAATTAAATTATTCAGCAGTGGAGTTTGCCTCTTTCTCCACAGTCTTGTGACCTCAAAATCAGTCTAAATAAGTTCAGGAGGTGTCAGGATATATTCACAAATTGGAGGTGTAAAGAAGGCTTGGCTCACTGTAAGAAAAAAAAACAAGCAATTCCATAGATGTTCATTGAAGGTAGTTTGGTGAACATTTTTTCAGATTTGTTATGTTCACCCAAACTACCCTTGGTGAGTCGACATTGATCCCTGTATTACTACTTTGCTTAACTTTTCACAAAAGAAAGCAAGTGAAGGTTATCATGCTGAGAGAACAGCAGGGCAAAAAGGAAGAAGAGTGAGCAGACAGCAGGACAGACTGGAAGGAGTTGGAAAGAGAATTGTCAGCCCTTAAAGTGGACAAACCACAAGGATAAGATGCATTGCCTCCTAGAGTCCATAAACAATCTGACCAGTCTTCTGTAAGACTCATTGAATGGATATTTTTAACAGATCATTGGTTGTTGCAGAAGTGCTAGATAAGATGAAAATAGGAACTGTGGTTCCCTTGTACAAGTTGTGTCTTTCGGCTTTTCCCGGTTAAGGGTCGCCACAGCGGAACTCCTGTCCGCTAATGATTGGCAGTAGATTTTTACGTGCCGAGTTGCCAGCTCTGATGCACAACCTTCAATGAAGGTACGCCCATTCATGCATGTATCCCCACAGAAGACGCTTTAGCTGAGAATCAAACATGATAACGTCTTACTGTAAGGCAACAACGCTACCGCAGCACCACCACCGCAGTGGTTCCCTTGTACAAGAGGGATCAAAAACAATCTAGAGCACTACAGATTTACTGTCAGTCATGGAAGGGGAAGAAATGTAGAGAATCATCAGGAGAAAGATGGCAGCATTTCTGGAAGACAATAATCTTTAAGACAGCATCTAGTATGTGCTCATAACCAAAAAGAGCAGGCAGTTATAACTGATCTAGTTTTATGAATGGCTTAACTGTGGATTTGACAGGGGAATACAAGCAGATGCGATCTACCTGCACTCCAGAAATGTTTATGACTAGGAGCTGGACAGAGCATTATGATAAGAGGGACAATATCAGAAATTTGGAAAATGACTAGTAGAGTAGCACAGTGGTCAGTTTTGGATGCAAAACTCTTTAATATGTTTGTCTTAGACATTTGCCTACTTTGTTACAGTGTGCAAATCACTTAAAAGACAGTGGTCCTGGTTCACTCCTGACAAGACTCTTATATATTTAGTGAGTTTATCTGGTTAAAGTAAATAGAAAAGAAAAAAAAATGAAAATGTATTTGGAAAAGCTGATCAAGTGGGCAGAAAATTGGTCATTAAAGTACAATGCTCACACATGCAAAGTCCTGCACTATAACTAAGCCACCCTGACATTAAGCATCAGTTGGCTAGGAGTGAAACTGATGTAAATAGAACAGGAAAGGTATCTTTAGGTGTTGATCATATTTAGATTATACCACCTGAACCAAATTGAGAGGGTAGTAGCAGCAGCTAACATATTGCTAAGATATATTCCAAAGAAGATAGACTTCAGAAGCAATGCTAAGATGCTTCCGCTACACAGGGCCCTAGTCAGAAAGCACCTCACGTACTGTGTGCAGCTCAGGGAGACATGCAAGGAATAGAATATCAGGTTGTTGAAAGGAATATAGATGGAGGCTACTAAAAAGATTCATGAGAGGGAAGGGGATTAAATTCAGGCCACACTGTTAATACATGTGATCGTATCAGAGAATGTGAAGGGGTCATTCAGAACACAAAGGACAAAAGAGGAAGGACACAGCAAAGGAAGCAGATTTCAAGGATAACTACTCCCTGAATTTCTGAAAGTACTTTTTCACAGAGAATACTTTAGAACCAGTGAATGGATTATCCAATGAATGATAGAGACGTAGCCCATGAAGGCATTCATGATGATGTAGGAGAAGTGCAGAAAGAGTAACAGCGAAGGTAGGAATGGGGATTTAGGATGTTAATTTAATGTGAAGGAAGACTAACTAGGTTTAATATAACATTCTGCAATCACAAAAGTACAGCATAAATCATGATAGGAAAATCTATTAAACTGCCCGCACATATAACAGGCGCAAACTGTGACATGGTTTCCTCTAAGGACACCATAGACTAGGGTGACCAAACGTCCTGTAAAAAAGGGATTGTCCCATTTTTTTCATGATCGTATCCTGTGTCCCGAAAAAGTCTCTTGGGATGCCTAAATGTCCCGTTTCTATCAAATCACTAAAACTTCCTAATTATATAACTTCAAGTAATATTTTGGCTACTTCTGAAAAGCTTGCAAAAATAAACAGGTATTTTCTGTTTACCTTTCTGAGTAACAGATGAGGGAGGAGCAGCTTTTTTCCATACAGATACTTGCTGCCCACTATGCTCATTCTCTTTTGCGTATAATTTTGAGTGGGTGTGTAAAAACTGTGCTTCGTAATAAAATGCAGACTGGTGCTGTCCCTCCATACACCCGAACCCACAAGTGCCTCAACACAAGTTTTCAAACCATTATTACTCCTCATTGATGATGATGATGACGGACCGACTGATAGTGGTAAGAAAGATTGTGTACATAAGCATATTCTACATGTCAACCGCAACATCTGTATATTTTTTTGTGGCCTGCACTGTGGTGGCAGGACAGGTAGCTTACATCCTTCTAAGTTGGGAACTGCTGATTGAGGGCTCAGTGTCTGTTATTCTAAAAGTGTATTAGTTCTGGTTTAAGCACTTGGGCTTTAGGCCAGTTATTTTACATTAAGAAGGATCGCGGTCTGCACTCTTGTGGGAGGAGATGCTGGACTCTGCCCTTCTGAGCTGGGAATTTCTGGTTAAAGGCTTATAGTGCCTGCATATTCTAACTGTTTCTTACTGAAATTGGTGCACCTTGTTTGCTGTAGCATAGACTAGATCCAGGCCTGCTGAATTTAGCTTTGTTTGTATGCTTGTTGTTTGTTTATTTCCCTGAAATGCTAATTCCACCTAAAACGCGGTCTTTTAGCACTTCTGTGGATCCCTAGTGATATCTGCATTGCTTACTGTACTTATTTCCTTGTTTCACTTGAAAGAAAGTTACTGTTTGTCATTTTTGCATTTAAGTTACCTGTAACACATTGCATTTAAGTTACCTGGCACTTGCTCACTAAAGCAATTATATAAGTCAGCTCTAAAAAATTAAAAGCACTACATCCTCACAAACTCCCCTTGAGTACCTTGTTCCCCATTGGCCCTTTTTTCAATTATAAAGGAATTCCCAATACTATTCTAGCATGTCCAAAGGTCAGTTGTCAATCTCCCCTCCAGTCCAGCTGGTGAATCTTGGAATCTTGAGGCAATGTTACAACTGCCTCATGTACACAGACAACCCTCTCCTCCTCCCAACAAATTCCAACACATGTGAGAGATGCAACCATATAGCCAAACTGGAGGCTAAGCTCTCTCAACTCAGTACTGGCGTAACCAGTCAGGAGGAGAAGGAAACCACACTCACTACAATTCCAGTCTCACATAGACCTACCATGACAACAAACCAAACACATAAACGCACAAAAACATACTCGGAGGCTCTAAATAAAAATCTGCCTAAGCAGCAGAGACCTCCAAAGCAGACACCCAAGCAACCGCTACCCCAAAACAAAACACGTGCAACACATAGCTCACAAAGCCAGTGTGCTGAACAGTCACAGCCCTTAAGGCTAAACAACACACCTGATACACTTGTAATAGGTGACTCTATCGTCAGGCACACTGACGTCCCGCTCACCAGGCTGAACAAGGAGAAGGTCACGGTGAGCTGCCTGTCGGGCGCTAGGATCCGCCACATAACACAAGCACTCAGGTCACTCCAAGGCAAGTACAAATATGACTCAGTCATTGTCCATGCTGGTGTGAATGACCTGAGACGTACCTCCCTGGACTACATGAAAAGAGACATAGAGGAGCTCTCTGAGCATGTAGCCCAGGCCGGTATGACCCTGACCTTGAGTAGCATCTTACCCTCACCAAGAATGATGCCACAATATGAAGACAAGATGATCAATTTCAACAATTGGCTTAAGTATTGGTGTCATTCAAAGGGGATCCAATGCCTGTCAGCCTGGTATGACATGCTCGACAAGCCACGATGCTTCACTAGGGACAGCTTGCACCTGTCACCCCTGGGCTTTCGGATATTGGCAAAGGCTCTTGCTACCCCCATAGTGCCTTTTTAGGCAAGGCTCAAAAGACAAACCCACCTCCATAGGTATCACAAGGGATAAGAAACTAAGAGTAATGCTACTCAACGCCAGAAGTCTAAACCTCAAGATGCATGCACTCGAAACTCTCCTTAGCATGGAGAACATCGATATCTGTGCAGTAACAGAAACCTGGTTCAAGGCTCCTGAGAGCACCCCAGCACTACCAGGTTATACCTCATGCCATGCTTTTCGGCCCCAAAACTTGGACTGAACCGCAAAAGGAGGGGGAGTATCAATATTCGTCAATGATACCCACACCTCCAGGTTGGTGGCACAGCACGAAGCATCAGAGACTATCCATGTGCAACTAACAGTGGGTAAAACTGCCTTCCAGTTTATAGCCTGCTACAGACCACCCTCCCAAACACAGGAACCCCACTCGGCCTTCCTGAGAATACTGGAAAATATGAAGGTCTCTCCAAACACCATTATATTGGGCAACTTCAACTACCCAAACATAGACTGGGAGCATTACTCTAGCTCCAACACCCTAGCCCAAAGGTTCCTAGAATTTATAAACTCAAATGCTATGGAACAACGTGTTACCACTCCCACAAGAGGGGAAAACATACTGGACCTGATCATCACCAACATGGGGACACTATGCTCCAGACCAGAAGTGTATCCCTCACTGGTAAGATCAGACCATAAACTAATCTCACTGGATATTCACATCCCGACCCCACCCCCTGCCCAGAAAACCACAGTGAAAAACTTCTCTAAAGCAAATTTCACATGCCTCAAAACCGAGGCGGAATCCTTCAAAGCCCCCGGGCCTGTGGAAAATACGTCCCAGACCACAGAATCCTTTATAAACGCATTCTATGAACACCTTCAGGAATGCATGGATCATGCAATCCCAAACAAAACCAAGACCCAATCCTCCAAAGGCAGACGTCCTGTCTGGTGGACCCCAGCCATAAACAAACTATACAATAGAAGGAGGAAGCTACTACATGATAGAGCAAAATCCCAAAAAGGGAAGACATCTCTGATCAGTATTAGCAAAAAACTACGGCACTCATAAAATCCTCTAAGACCAGCTTCAAGAGAAAAATTGCACAGGACACTAAGGATAATCACAAGGCTTTCTTTAGTTATGTTAGGAACCTGGGTGGGAATTCCCAGATATGCTCATAATTAGTCCAAAATGACAAAAAATACACCGAACCCACAGACATTGCCAACATCCTAGCTGACAGGTACAATGCAACCCCCCCCCCCTCCTCACCAAAAGGGAAAATATCTATCCCAAAAGAGTGCTGCCCCCCTGACATCTCAGATGCTCAGGTAAGATCCGCCCTCTCCAAAGCAAAAAACACAGCATCATTGGGACCAGATGGTGTCCCGGGCTGCGTCCTACATTTACTCCAAGAAGAGCTAAACCCAAACATAAAACTACTGTTTAATCTTAGCCTTACTACAGGATATGTACCCAAAGAGTGGCGTACAGCAACAGTGGTCCCTCTCCACAAAGGTGGTGCCTCAACGGATCCTGGAAACTATCACCCCATAAGCCTGACTAGCTTGGTCTGCAAAGCTATGGAAAGGATCATCATGGACCTCATACATAAAGATATTGGGGACCTACAGACACTGGATCCTAGCCAGTTTGGCTTTGTTAAGGGCAGATCCTGCCTCTTAAACCTGGTTGATTTCTTTGAAACAGTCACCAAGGCCATTGATGAGGGGAAGGTGGTCCACACAGCCTACCTGGACCTCGCAAAAGCCTTCGATACAATACCCCACTCGGGCATTATAGATAAGCTCACCAGCTTAAATATAAACCCCTATGTCACTAGATGGGTTGCAAACTGGCTCAAGGACAGACCCCACATGTTTAGAATTGTTGGAGCCATGTCAGACTCCAAACCAGTTATGAGTGGCATCCCACAAGGCTCAGTCCTGGGATCTCTCTTGTTCGGTATATATTTCTTGGTGGTACAGGCCAACACGGAAGGACTGTGGCTGACCAAGTTCACAGATGGCTGCAAACTGGGCGCCATAATCAACTCTCCAGCCGACACAAGCATCCTCCAAAAGGGCCTCATAGAAACAGACAACTGGTGCCAGAGCCATGGCCTCAAGCTAAACACCAAAAAGTGTATAGTCATCCCCTTTGGCAAAAACAAAGTGCCCACAAATTACCACATAGGTGGTAATCCATTAAGTACAGAAGAAGTCATTAGGGACCTGGGGACCCAAGTTGATAGCAATCTCTCATTTGACAACCACGTGGCCAAAGTGGTTAGAAAAACATTTTATATAGCCCACCTAATCATGAAGGGATTCACATCTAGATCAGGGGAGGTCATCATGCCTCTTTACTCATCCCTCATCAGGCCCATAATTGAGTACAATGCCCTTTTGGGATGTACCTTACCAGACACCTGCAGCAACTGGAATGACCCCAAAAGTACCTCACCAAGAGGATCAAAGGGCTCAAACAGATGCCATATGCTGCCTGGTTAAAGAAACTCCAGCTCTACTCAGTGGCATACCACCTGCTCAGAGGCGATCTGTGCCTGACGTATAAAGCCATGTCCAACCCGGAATTAATGGACATGCTGCACCTCAGAAAATCCAAATCCCATCGAGCTACATGCTCGAGACTTGAACCTCAGCACTGAAATAAATAGGACATGCTGGAGGGACAGATTCATAATCCAGAGGCTCCCTTCACTCTGGAATAAAATCCCAGTCCAGGTTAGGCAGAGTCCCACATTGACTATCTTCAAGAGGAATCTTGATGAGTGGATGGGAGATCGTACGTTTACCCTGGCTATCACTTCTGTGTCACTGTT
The DNA here is from genome assembly GCF_019279795.1 of Protopterus annectens. Lineage (NCBI taxonomy): Eukaryota > Metazoa > Chordata > Ceratodontiformes > Protopteridae > Protopterus > Protopterus annectens. Next base: position 731,903,766 of record NC_056746.1, on the reverse strand, counting down.
AGACAGAGGCACAGTATACTAACCTCAAAAAAAGGCATAGCAAAATTAATTTAAAATGGGTGGCGAAAAACAAACACACTCTGGCTAGGCTTATAAATGCCCTAGGGCAGATAGCCTAGTATGAACCTATGAACCTATAAGGGGTTGAAGTGCCCATTGAACTTTTCTAAGACAAAAGCAGGTCATTTTAAGAATAAAAAAGTGGCTTCTTCCACTATACACACTTGTGATATACGTTTCCTTCATTTACCACACAGCACACAATAAATATTGATAATAAAAATCGAAACTCAACATAACTGAAGTTGTCAGTGTCACATTGTCAATATTGCGTCACGCCGCATTTTTACTATTTCCTTTGCTGCAGGGACTACAGATCTATTTCCATAGCTAATATGACGAAATGAGCAGTTAAAAACTGCAATACCAACAATGCATCGCGAAAAGCGATAGCACATCCTCCCCTTTTGTAAAGTGCGTGTCAAGTAAACTAAATCCCACCTCATTGTTTTGATTGGCAGGTTATGGTAGATAAACAGTGGTGAAGAAGGTGAGTATGTGTGTTGTTGCAATTATTTGAAATGAATGGTATCTGAAGGAAAGTTTGAAAAATATATTTTACAGCGTCATATCAGATGTTTCACAATTTCTTGAAAGCTACTTTTTTAAAATATGTAATTTGGGGTTTTGGAGTGTTACGTGAAACTTATTTGGCGATACCAGCTGCGTATTTTTATGTATGTAAATTTGATAACTTTAAGGTCAGTCTGTATGCGAAACTGATCTTGTTTTAATATTTTTCATTTTTTAGACTTTTGAGTAGCATAAAGAACATGAGACCTTGTTGCTATGGCTACTGGACGTGCGCGATTATTTAAAGCGAACATAGAGCAAGGAAGAGATGGCCAAAGAACTCTACAATGGCGAACGTAAGAAGGTACACTGTAGTTTTGGAGCAAAGACAATAAAGTATAACCGGGGCCGGTGCTAGCATTTTGGGGGCCCCCAGCAAATATCAAGTCAGGGGCTCCACTAAGCACTTCTAGTCTAAGTGCTACAAACTTTTAGAAGTAAGCATAGCTATATAGACAGACCTTTAGCAGCATGTAATGTGTTAGTCTTATGTGTGATCCCTGCCGGCCTGTTCGTGTCAGAGTGACAGGTGTTTGTTTTGGGTGTTGAACTTTATTCTTTAATTTTATATTATCATCTCATATAGACAATAATTATGCCCAAGCGTCAATGTAAGTTTATGGAGGAGTATTCCAAAGAGTGGAACTATATTAAAAAGGGACGCTATGACAGTGAAGCCGTGCACAGTTTGCAATAGTGTTTTTAGTATTGGTCATGGTGGATGTTCAGATATAAAACAACACATCACATCTGTGAAACATAGGAACAGACTGAGTGCCCCAAGTAGCAGTATGTCTCTTAACAATTATTTTATAAAACTTGATTCTAATGAAGAAACAAAAGTTAGAGCTGCTGAACTAACTCAGGCCTACCATACGGTAAAGCACCATCACAGCTTTAGGTCAAATGACTGTGTCAACAAGTTAAACAGCATTATGTTTAGTGACTCATCAAATGAATTAAAGTTTAGCTCTGCCAGAACAAAGCAATCAGCCCTGATAACTGGTGTTTTAGCTCCATTCAGCATGAAAACTAGCATTGAAGAGATAAATAAATCCCCTTTTTATGGCATTTCAACTGATGCAAGTAATCACAAGGCTATAAAAATGTTTTCTTTTGTAGTTCAGTTTTTTGACATAAATGAAGGGATAAAGTCAAAGTTACTGAAAGTAGCTTCCTTGCCATGTGAAACGTCAGATGAGATATCTAGTTTTTGCTTGAACTGTATTGATGAATTCAAGTTAAATAAAAACAGTTGCATTGCGTTTTGTGGTGACAATACCAACACAAATTTTGGTGGTTTGAACAGAGTCGGAATAAACAGTGTATTTACAAAATTAACAACTAATTTACATGGTGGTGGTATTGAAGGTGTGGGTTGTCCTGCACATGTACTACATAACTGCATATGTGCAGCAGCTGATAGATTAAGCTGTGACATTGAAGGTATTGTTGTCAAACTCTTCTCTTATTTTTCTATATACACGGTGCGAACAGAGAGGCTAAAAGAATTTTGTGAAATGGTCGATGTCGAATTTGGCACTATTTTGGCGTATTCAAAAACTCATTGGCTGTCTTTGATGCCTGCAATAGAACAAATTTTAAAGCTGTTTGATGCTTTAAAGGATTTCTTTTTAAACGAGAAAAAAGTTCCAAAGATTTTGTTAACATTTTTTAATAATCCTTTAAGTGAGGCATACCTATGGTTTATCCATAGCCAACTCAGTATTTTTCACCAAGGAATTAAAAAGATTGAAGGAAGTACAAAAAGTGTTATGGAAGTCAATGATGTATTGGAATGTACTCTCAAAGCTTTGACCAGAAGAAAAGAGGAACAGTTTTTATCATTTAGTGTAAAATCCGTTCTTAAATGGGCCAATATTACGCAACAAGACGAAATTAACTTCAAAAATGAAGTTAACGAGTTTTATGAAACCTGCCTACAATATCTTAAAAAATGGAGTGTACCATTCTCTACCTTCTCAAAATTCAAATGGATGCTTTTGAAGGACATCCCCAGTTGGGAACAAATTGAAGAAACTATTTGTTACTTCAACGAAAAAAGTATTGAAATAAATGATACTTTGCTATTTGATCAACTGGCATCGTTAGCGGATTTTGTAAGTGAAAATATTAAAGAGTGGACTGATAAAGATAAAAAAAACACCTCAGTGGCACAAAAAGTGGGTTTGTTTTTTCAAAACCGATACTAGGCCAGAACAGAACTCTGAATTTTTGAAGATATGCCAATATGTGTTTGCGATCCCTGCCCATAATGGTAATACTGAAAGAATCTTTTCGCTCATGAACATTCAATGGATGGACGAAAGAAACAAGATGAGAGTGGAGACCCTTTCTGCAATCCTGCAAGTTCTCTACAATTTCGAAATGGACTGTTATAGTTTTTACAAGTTTATATTAGATAAGAAGGAGGTTTTAGCAATGGCTGGGACAACAGCCAAATATCCTCAATTTAAATCCTAGACTAGTGAAATTTAACTTGTTGTGTTGTATTATGTTGTAAAACGTATAAATAAATAAGTATTCACTGCAAAATTATTGTTTTCCTTTATGATATGCCTCAGTGTTTAAATTAGATTACAAAAGTGAAGATAAATTTAAAAAGATTTCTAGGTCTCAAAATAGTTAAAATGAGCATATTTCAATAAATAGTTTCCGGCGGAGGCTACCCAGAACCCTCTTTAGCTGGAGGGTATCCCCCAAACCCTCCTTGGGTGTATCCCGTTTTTTCCAGTTCATGATTTGCTCACCCTACCTTAGACTATATGTTTAATTTATGTGACAGCATCTTAAAGGTTTGAAATCAAAAGACATGACCAACTGTGACTATATGAAGAAGAGCAAGAGACAAGAGAGGTAAGTGTTCTTCCTCCTACGCCTCTGGACCAGGGATGGTAAGAGATTTACCTTCCTAACTAAGGATGTGTCATAAATGGACCAAAGTACATCTGGTACCATTAATCAGTGATACTTACATTCATGTGGGAGCTGTGATAGAGAGTTAATAGGATCACTGTTTATAAATAAAGGAGTTTTCCTAGAGCTATCCTAGAATTGGAGAAGGAGAAGGAAACCCTCCTTGTTTCAAATCCTGCTCATGGATTAACTTAACATGCTGAAGATTTCTATTTTTTGAAGGTGGTGTCAGAAAGCAGAGAGTAGGAGACAGAAGGGAGTGCATGTGTTGAGGACTTGTGAACAAGGTTGCTGTATTAGCATCTCTGCCCTGTCAGTCTACAATTTCATTATGATACCATTTTCACTCATTTTGTTAATGTCATTTGGTACCACTTGGTTCACACTTGCCATTTGACTCTTGATAACTTCCAAGTATCATACTAGTTTGCTGTTATTACTAAAGATAAAAAATCAATTTGTGCATGCAACCTATTATTTTTGCATCTCATCCTCAACAGAATCACTACCTTCTAAACTATTACTAAAAAACTGTGAGGGAAAGATTGGTTTGCTTTTTATTTGTTGTATTTTGTATTAGTTTATTGCCTTTTTATATTTTGAGTGCTGTGTTTTCACCTTGTGTTCTGCTTGTGTTCTGCTTTTAACTGCATATTAAAACTTCAAAAGACCCCAAAGCTCTGTCTCTTGTGAGTCAGGCAGAACCCCCCCCGTCACTGTCGTGTTCTTAAATACCACTTTCTTTCTAGTTGCCTGCCTCTTATGTTAATTTGACCATATATCTCATTTCCTCTCTGCTTTCACTGACTTGTGTGAGTAAGACAAAATTATCATTTTGTGAAATCACTCCCCTTAACTATTTAAATTTATTGGCCATTCTACTGCATTCCTTAGTACAGGAATAAAAAAGTGATCACCCCCTTTCAATCTATCTTGCTGTTTTAAAAATAGTGACTCTCCACTAAAACGTAACTTTTTAGACAGGTAAAATTTAAGTTACCTACTTTCACATCTAACTTCTCTAGTGCACACTGCAGTGTTTAGGATAAACCATTTTTTTCATCTTACCTTTAAGCATCCCTGTGACTAGCACTTGCTCTAATACCTGCTGGAAAGCACTAGGAATCCTTAAACTGATACAAGCACTCAACTCTCCTTATTAATAAGGAGACATTAATCATAGGCACTAAACAGCCTATAAGTGCAAAGTACCTTCCTAAGGTGAGGGAAAACAGCTCCTGTACTTTTCAAAAAAAAGCATCAAACCAGGCAAGTCCAAGGGTCAGCTCCATTGATTTCTCCTGTCCACCTGGTGAATCTGGGCATACTGGGGCAATGCAGCAATTGCCTCATGTACACAGACAACCCTCTCCTCCTACCACCCAACACTACAACCTGTGAGAGATGCACTTACATAGCCAAACTGGAAGCAAAGCTCTCTCCACCCAAGATTGTGCTAGACAGTCAAGAGGAGAAGGTTAACACCCACACTACACCTCAAGCAACACACAGCCCTTCTAAACTCACACCACCAACACCCACACATAGCAACACTAAATCCATATACATGGAGGCCCTTAACTGTACCCTGCCCAAGCAACAAGGACCTCCAAAGCTGAAATGCATACAAACATTAATCACAACCAAAGTGTCACATAGCTCACAACACCAGTTTGCCACCCAGCAACAGCCCCTAAGGCAAGACAACGTACCTAACACTTTAGTCCTAGGTGACTCTATAGTCAGGCACACTGATGTCCCACTGACCAGGCTGAACAAGGAGAAAATTACAGTGAGCTGCCTGTCGGGTGCCAGGATCTGCCACATAACTCATGCACTCAAGTCACTCCACAACAAGTACAACTATGACTCTGTCATTGTCCATGTTGGAGTGAATGACTTGAGATGTACCTCCCTGGACTACATGAAAAGAGACATGGAAGAACTCTCGGATCATGTGGCCCAGGCAGGTATGACCCTAGCCCTGAGTAGCATCCTGTCTTCTCCCAGAATGACACCACAATATAAGGACAAAATGATTGGCTTCAACAATTGGCTAAGCTTCTGGTGTCATTCAAAGGGGATCCAGTATCTATCTGCCTGGGACGACATGATCGACAGACCACGATGCTTTGCCAGAGATGGGCTGCACTTGTCACCCCTGGGATTCAGGTTACTGGCAAAGGCTCTTGCCACCCCTATAGTGCCTTTTTAGGCAAAGTTCAAAGGACAAAGCCGCCACCGTAACAGGTACAAGCATGCAAAATCTGAAGGTAAATATACTCAATGCTAGAAGCCTTAACATCCACATCCCACCCCCACCCCCCCAGTAAGGAAACCTCCATAAAAAACTTCTCCAAAGCCAACTTCATGCTACTCAAGTCAGATGTTACAAACTGCATGACACCCATGCAGATGGGAACTGAAAGTTCAACTGCTGAGTCCTACACTAAAGCACTGTACGAGCACATCCACTCATGCATGAATCGTGCCATCCTAAATAGAACCAAGATGCTCTCCTCCAAAAAAAGGAAGCCAATCTGGTGGTCCCCTGCCATAAACAAACTTTACAACAAAAGGAAGAAGCTGTTGCAGAAAAGAGGAAAATCCCAGGATGCAAAAAACTCCCTTACCAGCCTCAGTAAGAAGCTGAGATCCCTCATAAAATCCTCCAAAGCTAGTTACGAAAATAAAATTGCCAAAGATTCCAGAGACAACCACAAGGCATTCTATAACTATGTCAAGAATCTAAATGGCAATGCTCAGATCTGCTCTGAGCTACAACAGAATGACATTAAATATACTGATCCCAAGGATATTGCCAGTATCCTGGCAGATCGATTCAGTGCCAACTTCACCCCCCTCTCATCCCCTAAATGGCCCATCTCAATACCGGAAGATTTCCAAATTCCAGTAATAATGGCCATACAGGTAAAAAACGCACTCCCCACAGCTAAGAATACAGCATCCATGGGACCAGATGACATCCCAGGCTGTGTACTACATGAACTACAAAATGAACTGGCACCTCACCTAAGTGTCATGTTTAATCATACCCTCACCTCAGGCTTCATGCCCACTGAGTGGCTCACAGCTACAGTTATCCCACTCCACAAGGGGGATCCACCTTGGATCTTGGGAACTACTGCCCCATCAGTCTGATGAGCCTGATTTGCAAGGCCATGGAACGTATTATCATGGAACTTATCAACAAAGACATTGGCAACCTTAAAACACTGGACCCCACCCAGTTTGGGTTCGTGAAGGGCCGATCATGTCTCCTGAACCTGATTGACTTCTTCAAATCAGTCTCCAGATGCCGTGGACGAGGGTAATGCAGTCCACACAGCCTATCTGGACCTCAACAAGGCCTTTGACACCATCCCCCACTCTGGAATCATAGATAAACTTACTAAGCTGGGCATTAATCCCTATGTCACTCGATGGGTTGCCAACTGGGTTACTGACAGAACCCACACTGTAAAAGTAGCTGACTCCAAATCCAGCTCCAGACAAGTGACAAGTGGAGTACCTCAGGGTTCAGTCCTGGGACCTCTCTTGTTTGGCATCTACTTCTCTGAAGTACAGGCCAGCACTAAGGGACTCTGGATAACAAAGTTTGCAGATGACTGCAAACTGGGAGCCATTATTGAATCCCCAAATTATGTTGATACTCTACAAAAGGGCCTTACAGAAACAGATACTTGGTGCCAGAGCCATGGGCTCAAACTCAATGCCAAGAAATGTATAGTTATCCCCTTTGGGAAAAAACATGTACACGTGAATTACCACATAGGTGGCAGTACACTAAACACTGAAAGTGTAATAAGAAACGTAGGGACACAGGTGGACAGTGGTCTCAACTTCAATAACCACATCGCCACAACAGTCAGGAAATCCTTCTGTGTGGCACACCTCATCACTAAAGGCTTTTCGTTCAGAAAAAAGGAGGTCATTGTCCCACTGTACTCATCCCTCATTAGACCCAGTATAGAATGCAATGTCTCATTTGGTATGTATCTTTCAAGACATCTGCAACAACTGGAAAGGCCACAGAAATACCTCACTAAAAGAATCACATGCCTAAAGCAGATGCCCTATGCTGACCACCTTAAACAAACTCCACTATACTCTGTCACATATCATCTACTCCGAGGCGATCTCTGCTTAACATACAAGGCCATGTCAAACCCAGAGCTGATGGACATGCTACACTTAAAAAAATCCCATTCCCTCAGAGCCACATGCTCCAGGGATCTAAACCTTGTCATCACAATAAACAAAACATGCTGTAGACTTCCCAGACTCTGGAACAGACTGCCCATACATGTCAAGCAGAGCACCTCGTTGGCCCTCTTCAAAAGGAACCTTGATGATTGGATGGGAGAAAGGAAATTCACCCCAGGGATCACGTCAGTCACCCTGCTAGACAGGATTCCAGGGAAGTGAATAGTGTGGGAAGAAATAGCCAGGGAATTGTTATGGCTAGGCTTGTATAGGTCTTAAGGCCAATAGCCTAGCACCAACCTATGAACATTTCAGCCTTATGATTCTGTTTGCACTGACAGAAGTGGGACTTCTGAATGGTTAGAACAAAATGACAGCTATCATCATGGGACATGCAAAATGGACTGATTCGCAACAAATTTTTGCTAATATTAACAGATACTATGTTTGAGTTTCCAGTGTAAAAAAGCTACTTTTTATATGAATATACTCATAATGACAGTGCAGCTGATTTCAAAATATATTGCTATGATTATACATATATTTAAGAGCTGTAAGATCTGTAATACAAATATGTATCTTTTCACATTGCACAATATCCTGATATCATGCAATAAAAATTTTAGACACTGCAGGGTGAGAGCTGATATGTCTACATGTGCATACTGAGAACATTCAGAATTAATCACTTACCTAGGGGGAAAAAACATTTCAAATTAATGATAAACAGCATTTTGTTACAAAAATTCAGCAGATAAATAACTGAATTAATAATCTTAACAATTTTAGATAATGCAGACTTAAAAACATAAATGAGTGACTACACTGAATTTGAGCCCTTTCATCCTTTAATTATGTAAGCAATTCCTCAGATGTCCATGAAGACGATGATGAAATTCTTATGTGATTTAAAAACAAATGTGGTCAAATTCAAAATAGTCTCCCATTTGTGTTTTTAGCAAGCTTTTATTGTGATTTTTCAGTTTTTACTATTGGGCCTTCTCAAATTGTTGGTTGTCTTTTTGATATTTCATTTACTGTACTCTTGTCACTTACAGTGTCATTTAGTATTTTGAGTAGAACATTCCTAAACTAAGGTGAGGGCATCAAAAATAAGTCCAACTGCCAGTAACATACAACACCAAGAGTCAAATATTAGTAGTCATAAAGTACTAAATAGTACACTTGAGGAAGAAGAACCATTTTCAGTTGAACAATGAGCCACTCAGTTAAGCACTTTGACTTGAGGGCTGGGTATTTTATATAAGGGAAATGGCAAAGTAAATTCTGCCACATAAGTACTGACATGGCATGTCCAGAAACTAGACTGAACTATTCTGTAATAGCCAGACACTATTTGAGAGGGGAGGAATCAAGATTAATATAACATTAATGTAAAAGATGGAACAGATGTATCTCACCTCACGGAGGACAAAGCTGGGCAATGCATTATCACATGACTTCCTCTCGTATAAAGAAGCATCTGCATGTTAAAGGCAGTGTCTATACTCTAACTTTATTTACTAGCAAAGTGTTACATCACATCAGTATAATTACATTATAAGTTAAATGGCACCTGAGAAGATTTAGTGTGTCGTCAAGAAGACATGTTTGTGAAATGCAGAGCTATGCATGAATGATATTTTTGTGGGAGAGGTGCCCTTTTTTTAATTTCAGTAAGATAAGATTGCTAGGTAAGGGACGCTGGCATTTCTGGGTCAGGTACGTTGAGTAGGTGAGGAAGCAAATGCAACAAACAGGACAAACAAGGCAAAACACAGGGACAGTGATGGATACAAAATATTGGGGGACACCTTGATTGGGGTGAAGGAGGGGACAACGTAAGCCCATGCCAATCAAACATGGGGGAAGTAAGAATCTAGTCCTCACCTGCAGGAGTGTCATCACCATCTCCTTACTCTTCTGGCTGCTGGAGTGTTTGACATCTTCTCTCCCTACAGGCCATGAGGAGAGCAGCCTCTGCACCCAACATAGGTGTACTCCAGTGGCGTAGTACACAACACTACACACCAATTCTGGCATCTCCTGGTGGGTGATGAAATCCCCACCTCTGCCAGTACTCCTGGAGGGTACCACAACATCAGCTGCTGGGATAGTGCTACATGAGGGCACATGTAGTGCAGAGGCAGCAGAGGAAGTACTGCCAGTTTGGGTCCAAGATGTGCTGGGCATCATTGCTAGAGCCGGTGGAGCGGGGGCAGGCTGACCCACTGGGGTCAATCTACCTCACTGTGCTGTGAAACATTTAGTAATTTGTTACAGATGAATGACATGGAGATGTTTTGATGACACATAATATAAAATAAAAAAGAAATAATGGCTGGAGTGAAAGAGAAACAAAGAGATAAAATGAGTACCATCATATGTGACATACAATGCATTATCACAATAGCACAACTATTTTATCTGATGTTTTACATTTAAGTATACTTCCTAACAACTTGAAATTATAATTATGGATTGCTTAAAGTAATCCCTGTAATGTGCATATATTGCACATATGCTTGGTCCAATTACACAGATTACAGTTAACAGCAGGGCATTTATGCCACTTGTATAGATTTTAATTTATGTAATATTATTAAATAATTGTAGTATTGTCTAGTTGTTACAAATTGTATTTGAGCTCACAACCTCTGACTACAGTCTTCCACTTGACTCCTAAAGTTGGTTTGAGCTACAGACGTATGCATGCTTACTTACTTTCACAGTTAGGACATGCATGCTTAGTTTTCCAGTAGTGTATAGAAAACAAACACATTTTTCTTTAACAATTAAAGCTAAAATAATACCTCTCTTGTACTGCATACATACCACTTGCTTACCTTAGTGTCAGCAAATGCTCAGCATTTGCTTGCTTATTTGCTACTATTTCAAGATTAGCTATGATAAGAAAAAAAATAACACAAAAGAGCAAAAGAACATTATGCATACATACCATTCTTGCCTATATTAAGCTTTCTATGTAATATAAATTCTCTTTATTAGCATACTTATACAGCTGTGGAATATCCCTAGTGTCACAAAAGGAGACACTGCCAGCCCAACTATCTGGAATTTTGTAAATAATTATATGCCATTTGTGAATATCAACATGATTCATATGCTTGTGTTACAAATTTTATTTTATTTTTATTTTATTTTATTTTACATTTGTTGACCGGGATCGTCTAACTGGATTTATGTCCATTTTCAGTAGAGTCCCGGGGAGATAAGCTCCATGAGATTACTACACTACTAACATATAGTACTAGTTGTTATACAGTTAAATACTACAAATTTTAAACAGTTCAGGAATCTTCACAGTTTATACAAAAAACATGTTACAAGCATTAGACAAGATATTTTAGACTTTATGTACAAGACTTCATTAGTAACTAGAAAGTATTTGTTAAACAAATACATACTTCAAGTTTCAACAGTTCAGCAATGCTCACGGTTTAAACAATACTTGCTGCCTGCTTTAGGTAGGATGCTTGAGAATTATATGCAGAAGAATTTAACTAGGTATTTTAAATTATCTCTATTAGGATAAGATATGTTTTTGCCAAGGCTAGGCCTTGATCTAAAAAGACACATATAGAGCAGGAATTAGGTCTTAAGAGAGGGTATTTGGGATATAGTATGAGATCAGTCTGGATTTGTACAGGGACATAACCAATGGGTTTTAAAATAGAGTTTCAGATTGTGTTTAAAAAGTGTAAATGAAGACAGTGATCTAAGTTCATGGGGGAGTTGGTTCCAATACTTTCCAACTGCATTTGAGAACAGAGCATCTCCTGCCATGTTATTAGATTTACATGTTGATACTAGTAGTTTATTAGATGAACGTAACGTTTAAAGGTTCTTATATTGGGTAATGAGACTAGCAAGTATTGGGGTATTGGTAGGTTGAAAAAGGGTTTTGTGCGCAATGGTCAGTTGTTTAAAGTGAACCTGATTCAGAAGCTCTAACCAGCCTAATTGTTTCAGGTTATGGCAGTGATGGGTCCTAACAGAGGAAGCAGTAGCAAATCTGGCAATGCTATTGTAAGCGTTGGCTAGCTTGTTAAGGTTATTTTTTGACAAGTTAGTATATATGGAAGAAGCATAGAGAAGTGTGGAGATAAGGTGGGAACAGACAATAGTGGTTCTGGCTAGTGGGGAGAGAAAGGGTTTTATCCTATAGAGGGAGCCTAGTTTCCTGTTGACAGTTTTTATGGTATTGTTGATATGGGTTTCAAAGTTCAGGTTGTTATCAATGGTTACCCCTAGAAGTTTAGTTGTTGGATCAGGAGATATGAGTGTACCATTATTGGATAAGACTGAAAAGTTAATTGGGAGTGATTTATGGGTAGGAGTGAAGAAGATGAGTTTGATTTTTTTTTTAGGTTCAAAAGCAGCGTTGTAGAAACCAATTTTCTGTTTTATTGAACACTGACTGAGTTAAAGTCTGTAGTTGGGATTGAGATTTAGCTGAGCAGATTATTGTCGAATCATCTGTGTATTGTACACAGTTAGTTAAAGGAATAGCTAGGTTGAGGTCATTGATAAACATTGAGAAAAGGAGGGGGCCCAATATAGAGCCCTGAGGAACACCTAGGGTAACTGGGAGATGGGATGAGAGGTTGTTGTCCCATAGCACTGCCTGCTGTCTATTATTAAGGTAGGACTGGAACCATTTTATAGTCTTTGTGTCCAGAGAGAAGGATTTTAGAATAATGAGAAGTAAGTGGTGGTTGACCATGTTGAATGGTTTTGAAAGGTCGATGAAAAGTGCTGAAGAGAGAAGATTGTTATTACGGTTTTTATTGATGCTCTCAGTGAAGGATAGGAGTGCAGTTGTAATGTGGAAAGGCCTGAAGCCATGTTGAGATTTGGCCAGTAAATTGTTCTGGAGTAGGTGGTCTAGTAACTATCTGTGGATGCACTTTTCCATTATTTTAGCTAATGGGGAAAGTAGTGCTATGGGACGATAGTCAGAATATTCTCTGGAGTTTCCACCCTTGTGTAGGGGGATAATGTAGGAGATTTTCCAGATAATGGGAATAGTGCTTTCTTGTATGGTTCTATTTATCAGCAATGATACAGGATAAGCTATGACTTTGGCTGCCTTTTGCAGGTATTCAGCAGGTAGCTGGTCAGCTGAGGGGGTAGTAGGTTTTAGTTTACTTAAGAGGTTGCAGATGAGGGAAGTTGGGACAGGTTGCAGGTTTAGAGTTGGGAGAGAGTTAGTAGTATTGGTTGGAAGGGCAAAGCTATAGGCTGTTAGTTGATTAGCAAGTGTTTGGATGGTCTCAGTGTAGAAGGTATTAAAAGCATTAGCAGTTTGCTTTGGATTGTCAGAATTTGATCCTATAGAGGGTGGTGTTGCAGATTGGCCTGGTTGAAGTAGTCTGTTTATGCTAGTCCAGAACTTTTGTGGATTATTTTGATTGGTCTGTTGGAGGTGGAAGTAAAAGTTTTTTTTTTATCTTCAAGTATAGCTTTCTTAGTCTCATTTCTTTTTTGCCTGAATTGTTGTTGGTATACAGGTTTTTTAGTTGTTCTCCATAGTGCCCAAACTTTATTTCTTTGTTGAATTTTCTGCCTGGTTTTCTTTGTAAGCCATGGGGCAGATTTAGATTTAATTTTGATGGAACGCTTTGATGCATGGTGGTTGAGGATTCCCTACATTATAGAGTTGTTGGTGATTATTGGTGATTGGTGATTATTTATTAGAATCCAGTCTAGAATGGATTCTTTGTTATTGGGTTTATTAATTCTGGTTGGGGAGTTAATTTTTGTGAGAAGCCATTAAGGTTAATATGGGAGGTTGGTTGGGAGTAGAGTGGTCCTTCCAGTCTATATTAAAGTCTCCAAGAATTATTGTCTCTTGGGGAATTTTTTGGAGAGTTCAGCAAGGATTCCTTCCAGAATGGTGATGTTGTTACCAGGGGGCAAGTAGATATATATTATATTTAGGGATTTGCTGGGATTAAGTTGAAGTTTGGTGCTAATTATTTCTGCATTGTTTTCAGAAGAGGAACCAAGATCTAGTATAGAAGTTTGTAGCCCTTCTTTATAGAGGATAGCAACACCCCCTCCTTTTTTTACTTTGTGGTCTTGTCTCAAGATGTTGTACCCAGATGGAATAATTTCAACAACTTGCGTAGTGGGCTTTAGCCATGTTTCTGTTAAACAAAGTATATCAAAGGAATGAACATCCAAGAGAGCATGGAGGTGGGCAATTTTATTATTTATGCTGTGAATATTGAGGTGAGCTATATGGAGTGGGTTGGGAGATTTAGATGGGATATTTGGGGTAGAGGGAACATGAATTTGTAGTTCTGTGCTTATTTTATGCCCTGGTCCTGGGTTAGAATGAATGTCCCCATCTAGTAAGGAGAGGTGTAATAGTTTGTTTAAGGGATTGTGGAGGTTAAAGTAATGGTGAAGATTATAATTAGCAGGTAAATAGCTAGGTAAAGATGTTATATTTGTGTGTTCTGGGGAGTTAATTAGAGGTATAGTACTTGTTTGTGCATTAGGGAAGTTCAGCTGTAAATATTTTGACTGTTCATATGAAGTTAGCAGGTAGGCTGCTGTTAGAGAAAGTAGGAGAAAGACAATGATTAGGAGCTTTAGTTGTATTTGGAAAGGTAGTGTTTGCATAGTGACTAATAAGCTTACTGGGGTTCTTTAAAGGGGATGAGTTATACTAGTGGTGATTAGAGAGTGGTGTATGTAGAATGTTAACAAGATGACTATTGTGATTGGATTGGAGAGGAAGAGGGTGTGGTGAGGATGTATAAGCTTAGGAGCAGTAGGGGTGAGTGGGAATTGGGGGTAGGATAGGGGAGCAGAGTGAGCCTGCAGTGCGAATGGAGCAGGTAGAGACAAGAGAGGTAAGGAGCTGAAAAGAACAATCAGTTGAAGCAGGGATTATAGCAGGTAGGTAACCCTAAATCCTGGAATAAAGTTAAAAGAGTAGATAATAGAGCTATTTGGAGGGTGTGTCAGAGCTAACCATAAAATAAATAGATGTTATGGGCTACAGTTTAATAGCAAGCCTGTGGATAAACAGTATATAGCAAAGGTGTAGTACAGGTCAGGAGAAGGCTTCAAGGACTGGAAGGGACAAGTCTGCCACCTGGTGGCCAAAATTAATTTATTGTAAGCAGGATAAAAAGGAGGGAGTTTAGGTTCCTAATGTAAGTAAAGGAGTAGTGGTTCCGAGTGTCTTTAAATGGTGGAAAAGTAGATTAGACTGGTTACAGAGTAGGGAGGGACTAAAGCTGCTGGATTTCCTGGCTAGTGCTTTAAAGCCACCTAGATCTAATAATAAGTTATAGGCTATACTGGCCGTGATAGTTTGGACACAAATGTATTAGAACTGTATGTCATGTGTATATCAAACTACTTGTACAGAAGTGTGTGTTGAACAGGGTTTACAAGGTACTGAGATTAAAGATGCATCCACAATGTACCATACTGAAAAAGAACATAAATATATACACACTACTGTAACTGTTTAAATGTATATATTTTAACACAGGAAACTGAAACACAAGAGGTTAACTTCAGAAAATAGCTTACATTAAATTACTTTGTGGCCACATAATAAAAGTATGTTATCTTTCAGTTCCAATGCAGTAACATACACAATGCCATGACACAATGTCTAGAACTAGAAGGTTTTATTTGTATTGTCTTGGAAGTGTTTATTGTTTTATGACTTCCAGGATCTGCCTTAGATCTAAGAAAAGCCCTTGTGTATGTATTTTTACAGGTAGATGCTAAATGCTACCAGTGGCGGTTTTACCTGGGATAGAGTCAGATGACAAGGTGTGATGTCATCCTACAAGCTATCCCAGTAGTAATATTTGAGACATTAATTTAAGAACTCTCTGAGAGAGACTGGGCATTCTGTATTTTCTTTGACCTGGCAACATCAGCTGTTAGACCCACTCACATCTGTTTTGCTTGCTCTGTAAGTAAGTTAAGTAGGATACAGTAATTCTCTAGATAGTCAGGAATATAGCAAAGCTTAATTTAGATGTTTTCTTTATTTGTTTTATACTGTCCTGCAATGTTGTTTTAAATATTTTCTGTGATTTTGAACTCTGATCATACTGTGATTATATACTAAGTATTTTCTTGTTATTTTATTATTTATTATTAAATATATTTAAACATTTCAGTGTGGCTGATATTTGTGAGACAGATTTAAGTTCTGAGAGTACTTGCGTATTTATTTGGTGACACTGTGGGCCACTCCTAACAGCCTTGTTCTTGGTCCAACTACCATTTGTATTAACAGTAACATTACACAGTAAGAATGGACACCCTTTGTTAAGGGTCTTAAAGTAGCTGAAAGGAGCTAACTAGTGGCAGTGAAAACTACCTGATAGTCTGGAAAGAATGGGGCATATTTAATAAACCTGTGCCAGCTGTGTGTGTGTGTGTGTGTGTGTGTGTGTGTGTGTGTGTGTGTGTGTGTGTGTGTGTGTGTGTGTGTGTGTGTGTGTAAATCAAACCTCAAAATGTGTGCATGTTTGCTTCTTGGGCAGGGGCACAAAGCATTTTTTGAGCAGAAAGGATGCTGGAGGTCTTTGCTTGGCCACTCAGCTGAGATCCCAACCCTATAGCTGTGCCAGTAGGGAGTCTTACTGGGGATCTGGAGAAAAAAGAAGAATCCATCCCTGGACTGTGGTGTCTGTGTGCTCTTAAGGGAAATTACACTTGATACAGGGAGCTGCATCTGGAAATACTGTGTGTGTGTACCTGTCATCCTTCCAATGCATGCCCCCCACTGTTGCCAGTGGTGAGGACTGAGGCTCCTTGATTACTGGGCCAGTGGTGGGGCATCACACATAAGTTAAAACTCATCCAACCACTGGTGGAGTGCATCCCTCTTGCATGTTTTTAGGTCACTGAAGTGGTGCCTATACTGCTCTCCAGTGTGTGGGATGGCAGTCACACTGGATACAGCCTTGGCCAGACTATTCCAAGTCTCAGACTTGTACTGGAAGTCTGAATAGGCCTCCTGCAGAAACATTTGGCTGAGTGCTTTACCAGGATTCCAATAAATATTCTGGACTCCTGAACACCCCACCTATGTACATTAAATTGGGCAGATTTCCCTCTAACACTATACATGTCTAATCCCAAAGCAGTGCAATAGCAAATAATGATTTCCCACCAAATCCTACTATCAGATTTACTGGTAGCCCACAAACCCAAGCGACAATTTAACTGTGGTTGCATGATGTTAAGCAGACAGCAACAGTGTCAAACAGAGAGGAAATCATTTGTTTTGAAATTGAAAGGTTAATCTGACACAACATTAATTTGAGGGGTGTCTGCTGCTGTAAGTGTTAGGTGATTAACTTTGCTGACATGCACTGCATGGGCATAAATTTCATGACTCGACACAAGTTTGTTTGGCTTTATACATTGCAAAAATTGATTTTTATAGTGTGGGATTCAAACCTATGCATAAGAGACAAAAAATTTTCTTCCACAGCAGTGATTTTCCATCTTTGCCACAGAAGAAGTGCATTTCTGACATAGTCACAAATCATTTATAAATACAAATGACAGACTGAGTTGTTAACTGTGCATGTGTGTGACCTGACAAGGTCCTTGTATATATATTCATCTATGTGTCTTATTTAAGTGTGAAGGCTATCCAAGTCCATACAGAAGAAGTATAGTTACAGAAACATAAACAGTATACTTTTAGTCATTCAAAACACAGTAAGGATGTCTTATCCCTCATACATATAATTTGTATCAGTTTCACTATTTATAATTATGTATAAAGTGTTATTAGTGATATTTCATATAATATGAAATGGAACAAAAGTAAAAATGTCTGGAATTTCCTGTATAAGAGACCAAGACCATGTGTACGGCAGTCCTACAATTACATCTGTTGCCACATAATACTGAAGTAACACTTGGATATTTTTTCTGTTCATTACTATAAGCTAAACTGTCATAACAGTAAAAATATGTTGCACTTCCTGTATTAGAACCCATGACCATCTGTATTACAAGCCTACACTTACACCTCCTGCCACAAGAATTGTTAACAGTTGCATAATTCCCTTTTCATTCTTAACATAGCATGTTTGTGTGGTGGCAAACAGAATTGTGAGAATGCATCCATTTTGAAATTGCTAATTTTTTGCTTCCTGTCTGCAGGTGTTCAATGGCTGCAGGTGTTGGGGAAGCATGCTAGCTGCCTCACAATGTCACTTAGTGGTGTTGCATGATGGAAAGCAAAAACTGCAACAATGCATCCCTTTTGACCTTCACACTGTCTACGCCCTGTCTGCAGGTATTCTGCCTTCTTCCTCTGCAAATGAGATAAGCAAATTTAAACATGACATTCATTGTGTTTCTCTGTTTCACCTGTTTGCACTAAGCTGCACACTGTGCAAACACTGGTATTAAAAAAAGGGAGAATTAAGACAAAGGAAGAAGATAAATCTATTAAATAGACAACACTACATAAATGTATGGTGATACATCTGAAATATTTTTACACAGGTCTGGATTTAAACTCTCACTCCAATAAACCTTCAAAACACAGTAAGAGTGTCTTATCCATCTTTACCACAGAAAAAAGCTCTGCAGCAGTGGAGTTAAATCATTATGCATACTAACAATTGCAATATCATTTACAGTACTAACAAAACATATTGCAGTTGTTCGTACATATATTAATTTCAGATGTAGAGCACTGAGAGATGACACAACAATTTATGACTACTGCTTGCTTAAATGCATCTCTGTTTTATCTCTCTGTGTTTGTTGCTCATTCTTGTCTTATCTGATCAGTAATCTGAGACATGCAGTCTGTAAAGCATTGTCCTTAACTCATTACAGCTGAGTGCTCCTCCAGGCATTTCTGTAGTTATCTCCTACTGCACCTGCAGGCATCATTTGTATTAATAAATCCAAAACCATGCTGCATACAACATATCATAATATTTTATCTTGAAGCATACATGATGGCAAACAGAATTGTGTTGATATTTGACCTCCGTCAATGAGTATTTGTTAGAACTGTAAGGTGATAACTTCATTTTTTAAAGACTCAAGCTACACCCACTAGGAGTTAAAGATACACACTCAAAAGAGCTGTACTGGAGGGAATGAGTTAAAATATGTGAGGATACTAAATGGCAATAATATACAGTTGTCAAGAAATGATGAGCAGGTTCGATGTTTGTGAACAGAAACTGTGAAATGTGTGCTGGTTACTTACATATAAAACCTTGATACATTTACTATTACACCTTGTAAGTCTAACCTGGCTGACACACCCACTGGAGGTAAGGGAGTCTAAGTTGCTGTTGTGTTTTGCTTCTCCCTACCAGTAACCATTCACAATTGCAATTCATTAGCAACAAACACCGAGGGAGTGCCTGCACTATGTTTATATCTGATACACGGAGCCATGTATTTGAGATTCAGCAATTCTAATGAGTTCACACATCATTTGCATCTTCACAATGATTACAGTCCTGAATCTACACTATAAAAAGGGAATCGTGTAGCTAGGGAATCTGAAGGTGAGGAGACTTGTTTATCTAGATAGCACAGAAGAAGATATTACTTTGAGATTTATCTACACAGAACCCTACTAATATACTGGATATGCTGAAATGCCACTAAGAAAAATCTGTTTATATATATATATATATATATATATATATATATATATATATATATATATATATATATATATATATATATATATATATATATATATATATATATATATATATGCATTAGCAAATGATACTTTTATCTGTATGCATTTCTTAGAAGTGTACTGATGACATAGGCATGCTTGTCAGGGCATTTTACTTTCCCAGATGCATAGTTTTATTAACTGCCATCACAAACGCTAATGTTATAACTGTTTTTCTTTGTACACTATTCTATTATTATTTACGTGAAATGTAAATGTCCAATATTGTCAATGATACAGGGCTGTTAGCCTTCTAGGATGACACATAAACACCTCTAGTGGAGTGCTGGCCACAGGTAGATGTGACAGGCAATTGCATCAAACTGAATGTTCTGTGGTAAATGTCTACACATTTCAGAGACAGTTTATTTGATTGCACTTTTAGCACTTCACTGGTAGTTTGTTAGGTTAGCAAAATGTCTCATTTTCCTGTTGTTTTGCGGGTGGGAAAGCCAAGTTCCATTTCTGTGGTGGCACAAACACAATTTGCTAGTGTTACTCTCCTTGTTTTAGATCTGTGTGATTGTAATATGTTATAACCACATAATTCATTTTTTTTATATTTGAATATCTTGACTGTTTTATGTTTCTTGGGTGGGTAATAGTAAAATACTACCTTTTATGTGTTATATCTAAGCAGGACTTTTATTTATGTGATATTTATGTGTATTATCCTTCTTTTGTGTTTTATGTCACCTAGGACTATAGCACCCAGGCATCCCAATCCTCACACCCCCCCTTTCAGTGACCCTGAGAATGAAGTAATTGTGGAAGCATTTAGGTGACATGGTGCCTTTCTGCTTGCAATGAGACAGTGGGATATGTCTGGCAGAATGTAAATTTGGCAGCAGATAGTGGCTGATATGAATGTAGTAGGTGGCCAGAGCAGGACATATGATCAGGTGCTCCATAGGGCCACTGACATGATTTCATCAGCCCGGAGAAGAGCAACTGCAGTGCCTGTGAATGGATGGCTACCATAATGGTCTGCTACAGAGTCACCAGTGACACCAAATGAAGAGTTCCTGTCCACTATCTAGGATCCAGACAGCTCACTAGAAAGTGCACAACAGCATATCATTGATGCTGTTTCAGGGGGAACAAGTATGCCCAGGAGGAGCTTCCAGGTAGGCTTAACTATCTCAATTGTTAAATACTTCTTGTATAGTAAAATGTTGACAGCAATACTTAAGTCCTGTTTAAGATTATTTTTTTTTGGGGGGGGGAGAGTTGTAGGTTGATACAGTTAACAAGACATTCTGGTTGATTAAATATGGGCTTGGGGTGGATCTGTCATCCATGTTCTTGTTAAAAGTATGACATATAAAGGGCAAAAACTTTTAACCCCCATCTTACTGTTCATTATGATGATGTGTCTTTACCTTTTGTTTAATTTTTTTCAGGACCATCCATCATAGGGAACATACAGTCATCTGCACATGGTAATCCAAACATTTTTATGTCAGCACTGATGAGCAGTTCAAAGACATTTTTATTTTGTGATATGGGTATCAGGACTGTTCTGTGTATTGCTGTACTGTCTGGTACCACTGTTAGTTTGTTAGCATATATTAGACTATAGTAGTGTAGGTATTCATGTTTTCCTGTGTTTGTTGCTTATTATCACAGGTGATCCTGACAGTGGAAGTATGGGACTCTACCACCTGATGTTAGAGTATCAGCAGACTCTGATGATGATGATAGCCAAACTGAGGCATGCTTGAGGGCTGCAGAGGTTGAATCTGACACTGAAGTTGACATTCAGCCATCCCCTAATTCCATCAGACACAGTAAGTACGCCTATGCTAACCCATTCCAGTGAGCCCTCAGATATTGGACAGGTGGAGGGTGAGACACTTGAACAGGGTAGTTGGTTACTGTAGCTTCAGTGCCTGTTGACTCTGGTCATAGCCAAAGTGTGGCAAGGTGCCACTCAGAAGGGTTGTTAGGTGTGCTCTGAGGAGGCCTGTTGTCCATCCTCTACCTGATGTAGGTGTGTCTTCCTGTGACACTCAGCATATGTTATGGCCATTGTGGAGGCACAAGCACATTCCAATAGGTCCTCCAGAGACATGTTTAGGATTGCAGATGTAGGACAGGTTGACATGCATGACTTCCTCCACCATGTTGCTGATTCAGTGGATTGGATGAATGATACATTGGAACAAATGGTGTCTGTGATGGAACGTCTGCTGGGAGGGGGATGGCATCCATGTGGGCATAGGTCAACCACATCATCTGATGTTAGCGAACGTGGGTGCACCCGATCATGCTGTCATAGTGGCACTTCTTCCACTGCTCCATCAGTGGTTGAGGTGTCCACACCCATGTGTGGTTGGCCCTGGATTCATGGTCCTGAGCATCCTTGGGAGGAAACCTCATCCAGCAGACAACAGTCTGCTTTCATGCAAGTAGCAGCAGCAGCATTGCATCTGACAGTGGGGGTAGATATGCCAGTGCAACTCCTGGCAGGGACAGTTCTCATGGCCGAGTATGAAAACGATGAACTAGCACCTTTAGTATGCATGGCTCACACCTGTCTGTCATACCAAGATGGAGAGTTAGCACAGAGACTGGCTGCATTTTTGCAGACACTCACACACTAATTTCAACTGGAGAGCCCATACAGACACACACTCAAAAGTTACATGGTTCAGCCATGAGGCTTAAAGCTCATTCTGTCTTAGTGGCTACTTGTTACTTCATAAGTTCATAGGTAGGTACTAGGCTATTGGCCCTAGCGCCTATATAAGCCTAGCCAAAAAGATACCCAGTCTTTTGCCATCCAAGAAAATTATTTTCATGTGCTCCTGTCAAGCAGAGGCACAGAAGTGATCCCCGGGGTGAATTTCCTATTTCCCATCCAATCATCAAGATTTTTCTTGAAGAGTGCTAATGAGGAGCTTTGCTTGATATAGATAGGTAGTTTGCTCCAGAGTAAGTGAAGTCTCTGTGACAGGAATCTATCCCTCCAGCATGTTCTGTTTATTGTGGTGACAAGGTTTAGGTCCCTAGATCATGTAGCTTGGAGGGATAGGGGTTTCTTTAAGTGGAGCATGTCCAACAACTCTGGGTTTGACATAGCTTTATGTGTTAGGCAGAGATCGCCTGTGAGTAGGCAATATGCGACAGAGTAAAGCTGCAGTTTTTTTGAGATGGTCTGCGTAGGGCATCTGTTTGAGGCTGGTAATCCTCTTTGTGAGGTATTTCTGCAGCCTTTCCAGTTGTTGTAGATGTCTTGTGAGGTACATACCAGAAGGGGCATTGTACTCTATAATGGGTCTAATGGGTGATGGGTAGAGGGGAACAATGACCTCTTTTTTCCTGGATGAGAAACCTTTTGTGATGAGGTGTGTCACATAGAAGGATTTCTGACTAATGTGGTGATGTGATTATCAAAGGAGAGTCTACTGTCCACCTGTGTCCCAAGGTCTCTTATCACACTTTCGGTGTTAAGTAGACTACCACCTATGTGGTAGTTCATGGTTACAGAGTTTTTACCAAAAGGGATGACAATGCAGTGTGGGTTCTGTCAGTGAGCCATTTGGCAACACATCTTGTGACATAGGGATTTATACCTAGTTTAGTGAGTTTATCTATAATTCCAGAGTGGAGGATGGTGCTGAAAGCCTTGGTGAGATCTAAATAGGGTGTGTGAACCACCTTACCATCATCTACGGCTTTGGTGACTGCTTCAAAGAAGTCTATTAGGTTTAGGAGACATGATCTGCCTTTTACAAACCCGGACTGGGTGGGATCCAGAATTTGGAGATTACCAATGTCTTTATTTATAAGTTCCATGATATGTTCCATGGCATTGCAGACCAGGCTCGTCAAGCTAATGGAGCAGCAGTTCCCAGGGTCTGTGGTGTATTCCCCTTTGTGTAGTGGGATAACCATTGCGTTGTGCCATTCAGTGGGCACAAAGTCACTGTGTGCCATTTAGTGGGCACAAAGCCTGATGTGAGGCTTCAATTGAACATGGTACTTAGGTGGGGTGCCAGTTTGTTCTGTAGTTCATGTAGAACGCAGCCTGGGATGCTGTCAGGTCCCATGGACGTTGTGTTCTTGGCTTTGGAGAGTGTGGTTTTAACCTGTGCACCATAATTACAGGAACTTTGCATTCTTCTGGTATAGAGATGGACCCTTTAGGGGGTGAGAGGGGAGTAAAATTAGCACTGAACCTATCTGCCAGGATGTTGGCAATATCATTTGGTTCTGTATATTTAGTGCCATTGTGCTGTAACTCAGAGCAGATCTGAGTGTTGCCATTGAGTTTCTTGACATAGCTATAGAATGCTTTGTGGTTGTTTTTAGAAACAGTGGCAATTTTGTTTTCATAACTAACTTTGGAGTTTTAATGAGGGATCTCAGCTTCTTACTAAGGCTGACCAGGGAGTTCCTCCAATCATGAGATTTTAATCTTTTTTGCAGCAGTTTCTTTCTGCTGTTGTAGAGTTTGCTTATGGCAGGGGACCACCAGATTGGCTTCCTTTTTTTGGAGGATAGCATCTTGGTTCTGTTAGGGATAGCACGATCCATGAACTTGTGTAAGTGCTTATAAAGTGCATTTATGTAGGATTCAGCAGTCGTACCTCTATTGTCCATCCGCATGGGTGTCATGAAGTTTGCCACTTCTGTCTTAAGAAGTAAGTGGAACTGTTTATTTGTAATCTACTATGATTGACTCTTTATAAATGGCGTATTCTATATTTTTGTAAATAGTATTTTAACCATTGTCTTCTATATTTTTTTAATTAGTTATTTACCAGTGTGTTTTATATTTTTGTAAATAATTACTAACCAGTATGTAGTAAAATGTATTTCGGTATTTTTTCCATGTAAACTTTATTTTATTGTACACAATTTTACTTTTTCATCTGTTATTGTCCTGGAGCTTTTTTCCCTGGGCCTCTACTGAAAATGGACATATATCCAGTTAGACTAGCCCGGTCAACAAATGTAAAATAAAATAAAATAAATAAATAAATAAATAAAGAAGTGTGAAGTTGGCTTTGGAGAAATTTTTTACGGTGGTTTCCCTAATGGGGGTGGGATGTGGATGTCTAGGGTGATTAGCTTGTGGTCGGATCTGACCAACAAGGAATTGACCTCTGGTGTGAAACACTGGTTACCCATGTTGGTAATGACCAGGTCTAGGATATTGCTGCCCCCTGGTGGGGGTGTGGATAAGTTGATCCAAGGTGTTGGAATTTATGAATTCCAGAAACCGTTGAGCAAAAGAGTTGGTACATGAGTAGTTTTCCCAGTTAAAGGTAGGGTAGTTGAAATTGCCCATTATTAGTGTGTTAGGTTGTACCCTAATATTTTCCAGTGTATCAAGAAATGAGGAGTGGGACTCCTGGGGCATGGTGAGGGATCTGTAGCAAGCTACAATTTGGATTACAGTTTTGCCCATAGTTAGTTGCACTTGGATACTCTCAGATGCATTATGCTGAGCAACTAGCCTGGAGGTGTGGATATCCTTAATGAATATGGACACACCTCTACCTTTATTGTTTCGGTCCAGGCTAGGTGGCTGAAAAGTGTGGTGACTTAGTGCATAGCTGACTTATTGCTTAGTATATCTGTGTTTGTGATGTTGTTTTCTAATTGTACTTTTGACATATTTTGGTCTTAGAAAGTTAGACAGTTGAAAGTATCAAAACAGTTTTTTGCATTAGTATTTTTAAGAATCTTCTGAGAGATATGAAGTCTGCAACTGAAATGTGTCTGAATACTTTCTAACTTCTTTCTTTAATGATTTTCCAGTACAAAAGTATGAGGCCAGACTGAGGACATTTGGTAACCATCAGTACTTTTGAGAAGTATGAATGTGTGAATCTTTGATGCCTGAGGCCTATTACATATGTAATCACAAGTCTCCTCACATCACATGTTAAAGTCATTGCTGTAGAAATCACCAACCTTTTTCTTACTTTAGAGAAGCAAGAGTATCAAAGGAACTAGAAGACTTCATGAGGAGCATCATTATCCTGGAAAAATACTTCCTTGCTAGGGGATACTGCAACAGACTGCTTAAGGATATTTTAATACTCATTCTGAAAAAGTCTACAGGTGAACTATAGACATGCCCTACATTCATAAACCCATGTGTGACCTCCTTAGGACTGATAAATGACAAATGGGACTGTAACATCATATTAAACTACTCATTGGACTACCAAGAAACCATCAAAGTCATTCTAGACAATTGGTCCATCATAACAGACAACAGGACTGTCAGGCATGTTTTCCCCCACACACCGAACTTCACCCCCAGGAGAGGTAAGCACATCAGGGATTTTCTAGAGAAAACTGAGCCAATGACAACTATGATAGGAGGAGCATTCCCCTTCAGTAACCCTTCATGTGCCTACATGAGCCAAAAAGCAGCTTTTATTGTCCCAACAACCACAATAAACCACAACCACAATAAATTGTCTGCACATGTTAGGGGAGACTGCAACACCAAAACTGTGGTATATAGGGCACAGTGCACCAGATGCAAAGCTTTTTATGTAGGAAAAACAGTCAACAAACTAAAATCAAGAGTGGCTAAACACTTACATGACCTAAGATACCTCAACCTTTCAAACCCACTTGGTGAGCATGCAAATCACAATGCAGGGCACAATGCCTTCAAATTCCACATCCTCGACCATATTTCTAAAAACCTGTTGGATGGTAAAAACAATGATTTACTGCAGAAAAATGAACTACTATGGCAGTTTCGTCTAATGGTCCAGAAAAAAACAGGACTGAATACCAAAGAGTCCATCGTCCTGATCCTCAACCTCAGAAAACCTGACCACTATAAATATCACTAAGGATTAAAACCATTTTTTACATTAGCTTACTGCAGCACTGATCAACTTATAGATTGGGACTATAAGGTTTTCCATTGCCTTTGCTTATGTTTTGGAGTACTAAATGTTATTTTTTTATATCATCTCCACTATAGCGCTTGATTAAATTCTGGAATACTAGATTCCATCTTTTTTTCTCCACTGTACTTTGCTCACGGTTTCACATTTTACTGGTAGGTTTTCTCATTTAATTCATTTTCTTGTTTTTTTTATCTGTAGTTTTTGTTTGTAATTCATTTGAAATTATTTGGAGTTCTTTGTATTTAGCAGTTTCAGTCTTTTCAGTTTTGATTATTGTTTTGATTAACTTGAATCTCTGCAATTATGAAGTTTTTGGTTAAAAACATATTCGAAACTTATTGAAAGTTCCATTAGAGTATGATTGCATCCCTGAAGAAGAAATGCAAATGTGCCACAAATGTGTAGTGTATTTAACTAACTTAGGCACCCATCTGACACTCTAAACATTTGAATTAAATTACTTTGGTTTGAAGACACTCCTGTTTTACACATTGCATTTTACTCATTGCATTTTAGTAACTGAATGCTCAAAAGTTATTTAAACTATAGATGGAATTGTAACAATTCTGATTGATGGTTTATGATCTCTCTGATAATCCAATGGGACTGCAAGGGCTGGGTTCACCTTTCAGCATGAATTTTAATAAAGGATTCATCCCACTCTTATACACCTACACATGCCGATTGGCTACTGGCCCCAGCCATTCCCATTTACTATATAATAAAAACAGTGACTGAGCCTTGTAATCTTCTGTAGCACTAAGCAGCACTTGGTTGCAATAATGCTGTCTACTGGTTATTTGGAGTGTCTACTATATATTCCATGGAGATTCAACGGGATGCTGGCTGACTGATAGGTCAGAGAGAGATACCTCTCTCTGGTACATTTCCTACCACTTCTGAGCATTTTTTGTTGGGTATACTGGTCCTGTCTGTTTTACTGGTACTAAAATACCACTCAAGTCTAAAAGGAATAGGACCTTTCCTGTTTACAGGTCTACTTTACCTTTGGGAGTACACCCTAGCATTTTACTTACATTACCAAGCAACAACATGCAAGGATATGCCATTCATTTGTATTATTACACAATTCTGTTTTAACACTGCAGGTTCAGAACTTACCTTGTAAATACAGCAGTTCCTACAGTTTTAGTTCAGGGCTAATTCTGTCGGATGCTAGGAGTACACAGCCATTACATGGGTAGGTAAAGGTTGTGAGCATTGGTTGGTATCAGTGTTACTATATGTATGTGCATAGGATGAAGATTTTAGCCCCTTAGGTGGTGAGTGAGTGTACTATGCATTGCCTCTTAGCCAGTGAGTGGGCATACTGAGTATGTCTATGTCTGCTATCATCCACAGCAGCTGCTGGATCCCCCTCTAACTCCTCACTTGCATGTGGCTGTGGTGACCTTGCCATTGGGGTGAGATGTGTGCCCCTTCCCCTTGTTGATCCTGATGAAGCTGAAACATGGCACAGCCAGTGAAGATTTCAGTACACATACGTGGATTGCACTGCATGGTCCCCCAGATGTATCTAAGCAGCAGAACCGTGACTTCAGCAGCCCTTATCCATGCACTATAATATTTCTGGTTTGAGCTTGTGCATCATTATGGTGTTCTTCGATGGGTGTGTGTACAATTCTGATGGTTGTCATCAGCTATGGCTCCAGTGCATAACCTGCATCCTCAGTAAATGACCCTGTGGGATATCACCCCTAGTGAACATCTGATACAGTTATCAGGTATGCCAGATATGTGAGTCATGGTAACTGCCTGGGTTGCCAGCACATACATTCAAGATGATTCCCTTAGCATTACACATGACTTGACAGTTAATGGAGTGGAAACTATTTCTATTTACGTAGACCCCACCCTGTTACCCAGGTGGTGTCTTGATTTCTATATGAGTACAATGTATAGCACCCAGTTCTTCAGGGTAGTGTACTACAAGGTACAACTTTTGCATATTTGTGGACCTGTCCTCAGGAGTACAGAGAAAATATATGCGGTCACTATAATATTGGAGCATAGCATTCAGGAATTGATGAAGGATCCTGGATGCTGGTGCCTGTGACACCCCCAGCATGCCAATCATTGGTCTCTGAAAGGTTCCTGTAGCTAAAATTGTAAGTGCTGCACATATCTTTGTCTCCACCAGTATTAGTTGCCTTTGGTTTGCCCTGGGTCTGATTTGAGGATGACAGAGGTTGCAGAGTTCATGTAGTGTGTGTCTATCTTCCCTGTAGCGCTCTGCAATTTCCATGTCATACAGATTGTGATATGTTAACCTGGGTCTGGAAACTCTTCTCCTTCTTGGCCTTGGTCTATTAGCAGCAGTAGCATAGACTTCAGCCTGTTGCACATACACATAAATTAAAACAACAGCACCCCCTAACATTGTTTCTGCATAGACTCTTCTGCAGCTGTATTCCAATAGGTTTTGGAATTCACAGGGAAAATAATTACTGAGTCTACACAGTTGCTTTATAGCTTATTGAATAGCTCCTCCAATTTTGATTTGTTGATTAGCATACAGTTCAGCTGCTTATGCTGTAATTAGCATGCACTGGTGTTTACTGTGCTTGCGCAGCTCACACACCATGTAGAGCCACTTACAGAATACAAAACTGTGCACTACTGTGTGCACATCAGTCTTAGCGGACCATGCAGGGTTTATTAAATCTGCCAGAGTGTCTATATTGTGTAAATACTATGTGAAATGTTAGGACAGCTGTTCTGTTTTTTTTTCTGTATTATCTCTACTTTAATGTTAATCTTATTTTCTGCGAAAGCACATTCTAATGTTAAGATAACAATGTACAGAGTTAAAAAGGAGTAGATTGCTTTACCAAAAATGTATGAAGACACTATAGTTTGAATAATTATCAAAAACTCTTGAGGCCTTAGACTACTAGCACAAGTAAGAAAATTTTAAAAGTTTACATGTTGTTTTGTTGTAAATTTAAAACTATTCCAGACACATAAGTTGGTACTTACACTCAAGTGTCTGCTACCCAGGCTGTAAGAATTCTAAAATGCAAAACTTCAGCAATGTGGTCTGTTTTATGAACATCTTCATGTTGAACAGGTGGGAGAGTAAGAATGAGATAGTCCTGTTTTAGCTAGTACACATCAGATGACTCCTATTTTCTAGAGGAAGAACTTTTACCTCTTTCACTCTCTCTGTCTATCTGTCAATGTTAAAAGTGCCCAAAAATTGTCAGTTCACATATCAAAAAGACTTTAAAAACAGCAGCTGGGAAAAATGCTGTTTTAGAACTGAAAAAATGTATAGCCCCAAAAGGCATATTCAGTCAAATAGTGCCAAAGCTGAAATAATTTTTACACTTCCTCAAAAAGATGAAGTTTCCTCTACCTGGCAACAGTGAGACAGCTGATATCATTAAATGTACATTACTATAGGGGGAGCAAGGCCCCAGCATCACCAATGTTACCATATTATCTCCAAGGACAAACAACCTTAGAGGAAAGCAAATAGGTTCAAATTTGCTAAGAGACCCAGACCGGCATTTTGGCATACACCATATTGCTCATTTAGAATCAGAAGTTTTATAAATCAACTATTCGTAAATATGAATTTCACAAAAGAATATTCTAGTGACTGACTATAGCTTGTGAAAGACAGGGAGTTCAACAAGATAACAGTTTTATGATTATTCTAAACTTTAAGTGCATTCGGATGCACAATTAATGTTTAAACTCAAGACATGGTGTATAGTTCAAGTATCTTTACTGCAAAAAGCTCTGAATTTCAAAATTTTAGTTCTGAATACAAGGTGATTCAAACATACTAGTTTAGATAATACACACCTATGTGCATTAATTTTGGACCTCTCTTGTCTATATTATATCTAAGTGGGAATGCTAAACTTTATCATGCTCTGTTTTCTTGACATTTAAAGTACATACTAGGGGGTAGGAGTGTGTATCTTTAAGCATAGAGTAGCATTCTCAGTGTTGCATGACACTGGCTATAGTAATATTGCCAAATAAAATAAACAATGCCAGTAACAAGTGGAGTACCACAGGGTTCAGTGCTGGCTCCTCTCCTGTTTGGTATCTACTTTTCTGAAGTACAGGGTAACACAGAAGGTCTTTGGCTAATGAAGTTCACAGATGACTGCAAACTAGGAGTCAAATCGAAACTCCTAATGATGTGGACATCCTACAAAAGGGCCTCATGGATACATATGCCTGGTGTCAAAGCCATGGCCTCAAGCTCAATGTCAAAAAGTGCATTGTCATCCCGTTTGGTAAATCTCTATACCCATGAGTTATCACATAGGTGGTTCATAGGTTCATAGGTTTATACTAGCTATCTGCCCGAGGGCATTTACAAGCCTAGCCCATCGTTTTGTGGCTTATGCCACCCCTTTAGTACGGGGAACTAAACCCATTATTTTGCTGTGCCTCTGTCGAGCAATGACACTGAGGTAATCCCTGGGGTATATCTGCGATCTCCCATCCATTGGTCAAGATTTCTCTTGAACAAGGCCAGTGAGGTGCTCTGCCTCACATGTACCGGGATTTTGTTCCACAGCATAGGGAGTCTTTGGGTGATGAATCTATCCCTCCAGCACGTCCTATTAATAGTTGTGTCCAGGTTTAAGTCTCCCGCCCTTGTGGCTCTGATGGATCTGGATTTTTTGAGGTGAAGCATATTCATCAAATCTGGGTTTGACATGGCCTTGTATGTTAGGCAAAGGTCACCTCTGAGCAAGCGGTAAGCGACTGAGTAGAGCTGGAGTTCTTTCAGTCGGGCAGCATAGGACAGATTTTTGAGACCCTTTATCCTTTTGGTGAGGAACTTTTGTGGCCTCTCCAGCTGCTGCAAGTGTCGGGTCAGATACATTCCGAATGGGGCATTGTACTCAATCATTGGTCTGATGAGTGATGAGTAAAGGGAGAATATGACCTCCCTTGATCTAGATGAGAAACCCTTCATGATAAGGTGGGCAATGTAGAAGGTCTTCCTAACTACTTTAGCTACATGGGTGTCGAATGACAGACTACTATCAACCTGGGTCCCCAGGTCCCTGATAACTTCTTCTGCGCTCAGTGGATTGCCACCTATTTGGTAGCTAGGGGTAACCTTGTTTTTCCCGAAGGGTATGACTATGCATTTTTTGGCATTTAACTTTAGGCCGTGGCTCTGGCACCAGTTAGCCGTTTCTGTGAGACCCTTCTGAAGGATATCTGTGTCAGATGTGTTTTCTACTATGGCGCCCAGTTTGCAGTCATCTGCAAACTTGGTCAGCCATAACCCTCCTGTGTTTGCTTGTACTTCGGAGAAGTAGATGCCAAACAAGAGTGGGCCCAGGACTGAGCCCTGTGGGACACCACTTGTGACAGGCTTTGAGTCTGACATGGCGCCAGCAACTCTGACCCTGTGGGTTCTGTCACTCAGCCAGTTTGCAACCCATCTTGTGATATATGGGTTGACATTTAATCTGATGAGTTTTTCAATGATACCTGAGTGGGGTATTGTATCAAAGGCCTTAGCCAGATCGAGGTAGGCTGTATGGACTGCCTTTCCCTCATCAATGGCTTTGGTGACTGTTTCGAAGAAGTCAACCAAATTTAAAAGGCATGATCTGCCTTTGACAAAGCCAAACTGGGTTGGATCCAAAGTCTGCAAATTCCCTATGTCTTTATTTATGAGGTCCATTATGATCCTCTCCATGGCTTTGCAGATAAGGCTTGTCAAACTAATGGGCCGGTAATTTCCAGGGTCGGTGGAGGCACCGCCTTTGTGAAGTGGTACCACAGTTGCAGTGCGCCACTCCCTGGGTACGTATCCAGAGGTAAGACTTTGATTAAACAGCTGTCCTAGCTGTGGGTTTAATTCCTCATTGAGTTCATGGAGCACACAGCCGGGGACACCATCAGGTCCCATGGATGCTGTGTTTTTTGCTTTGGAGAGAGCAGTTTTCACTTGGACGCTGGAGATGTTTGGGGGGCTGCAATCGTTTGGTATAGATATCCCTCCTTTTGGGGGGGAGAAGTTTGCACTGAACCTGTCAGCCAGTATGTTGGCAATGTCTGTAGGATCAGTAATCTTCACATCATTTTGAACTAGCTCTGAGCATATCTGGGAGTTTCCTCCCAGGTTTCTAACATAGCTAAAGAAAGCCTTATGATTGTCTTTTGAGTCTTTAGCTATTTTTCTCTCGAAATTTGCTTTGGAAGATTTTATGAGAGCTCTTAGTTTTTTACTTATAGTGATCAAGGGTGTCTTACCTTTTAAGGATTTTGCTCTATCTTGTAGTAGCTTCCTCCTTTTGTTGTAGAGTTTGTTTATGGCTGGGGTCCACCAGACTGGACGCTTGCCTTTGGTACAAAGAGTCTTTGTTTTGTTTGGGATTGCCTTATCCATGCAGTCCTGTAGGTGCTGGTAGAAGGCATTTGTAAGTGATTCAGCGGCTTGAGTACTGTTTTCCGCCAGCTCGGGGGCCTTAAAGGAGACCACACTAGTCTTTAGAAGTGTGAAGTCAGCTTTTGAGAAGTTCTTTACTATGGTCTTTTTTATTTCAGGTGGGGGTGGGATGAGGACCTCCAGCGAGATTAGTTTGTGGTCTGATCTCACCAGGTAGTCTACTTAACACTGAAAGTGTGATAAGAGACCTTGGGACACAGGTGGACAGTAGTCTCTCCTTTGAAAATCACATTGCCACAGTAGTCAGGAAATCCTTCTACGTGGCACACCTCATCACAAAAGGTTTCCCATCCAGGAAAAAAGAGGTCATTGTTCCCCTCTACTCGTCACTCATTAAACCCATTATAGAGTACAACGCCCGTTTTTGTATGTACCTCACACGATATCTACAACAACTGGAAAGGCCAGAGAAATACCTCACAAAGAGGATTACCAGCCTCAAACAGATGCCCTAAGCAGAACACCTCAAAAAACTCCAGCTTAACTCTGTCACATATCGCCTCCTCAGAGGCAATCTCTGCCTAACATACAAAACTATGTCAAACCCAGAGCTGTTGGACATGCTCCACTTAAAGAAATCCCAATCCCTCCAAGCTACATGCTCTAGGGACCTAAACCTTGTCAGTACAATAAACAGAACATGCTGGATGGATAGAGACTTCCCATACTCCAGAACATACTGCCTATCAATATAAAACAAAGCTCCTCATTAGCACTCTTCAAGAAAAATCTTGATGATTGGATGAGAAATAGGAAATTCACCCCGGGGATCACCTCTGTGGCTCTGCTCGACAGGGGCACAGGAAAATAATTTTCTTGGGTGGAAAAATCCAGGGTACCTTTTTGGCTAGGCTTATATAGGCCCTAGGGCCAATAGCCTAGTACCTACCTATAAACCTATGAAAAGTCAGGTAATTCAGAATAAAGGGAAAAGGTGAGTTTTTCTGTTTTAATAAGTTTGTGTGAGCTGAGAAATAGTAAATGTATATACTTATACACACAGACACACACAGACACACAGACACACACACACACACACACACACACACACACACACACACACACACACACACACACACACACACACACACACACTCACACATACATACATATGGGTCTACTTCTAAATTTCGAAGTGTCAAAACTTTGAATTTCATATGGTCGAAATCATAAGATCATACAGTGTGGAACCATATATTTACCATTTTCCTCACTGTAGGGTGATCTCAGAGTTGGTATATTTAATTAGCAGGGGCTCTGGTGGGCTGGCCGTCACAAAAATATAAAAATTTTTTTTTTTTACATTTTAAAGTTTCAAAGTTTTGATCTTATGGTCTTGACCATAAGAAATTCAAAGTTCTGAACTATATATACATACACACACACATATATATATATATATATATATATATATATATATATATATATATATAGATATACATATGTAGGTTAAGTACTTTTGAGCAAAAATCTGAAAAGTTAACAGCTGTTTGGTTGACACAGTTTGGTCAACACTGACAGATGGCTGATAGGTATGTGAGATCAATAATTCTCGGGTAGGGGCAAATGCCTTTTTACCACTGGGGATTGTGCAATCTAAAATAATTATCAGG
Source organism: Protopterus annectens (assembly GCF_019279795.1). Classification (NCBI taxonomy): domain Eukaryota; kingdom Metazoa; phylum Chordata; order Ceratodontiformes; family Protopteridae; genus Protopterus; species Protopterus annectens. Next base: position 731,869,257 of record NC_056746.1, on the reverse strand, counting down.
GGTGGAGGGGTTGCATTTTTTTTATTTTTCATGATTTAAGGTTAATCCTTGAAACATGTGCAGTAACCTGTCGACATTTTTTGTTGACATTTAGGCATCAGCATTTCAGACTTTGATATCTTGTCCATTTGATGTAAAATACCACGGGGCTATATCATATTATCGAAATTCCAAAACATCGAACACCATAAGCCTGAACTTGGAATCTTGAAATATGATATCATCAAAAGCTCAGAGCAGTATATTTTTTCCCTGGTAAAAAAATTGCTGTTCCGAGAAACACACACACACAACACAAGCACACCAAAAAAAAGCAATCCACACACATACACTTAAAATCCTACATCTAACCCTACACTAAACTGTACATACACTATCTAACCACTTACCTTAACCCAAACCCTAACCCTAAGGTCTGTCACTATCGCACACTTACCTGACCAACGCCCTAACCCTAACTCACCTACCCCACCCTAACCCTAAAGTCTGTCACTATCGCACACTCACCTCACCCACGCCCTAACCCTAACTCACCTAACCCGCGCCCTAACCCTAACGTCCGCACAATCGCACACTTACCTGAACCCAACCCATGACTTTCCACCACAGTGCTGAAAATAGTGAAGCCACAAAAACGGCCAACCAAATTCTTTCCCTAGGAAAAAATTAATTGTTCTGCAGCTTCGCTATTTTCAACGTTCGCTGTTTTGGGGTCGATATTAGAACATTCGATGTTTTAAAACTTTTTTGTTCTAATATAGACCCAAATACCACATATATATAGGTATATAGATATGCAGATAGATATTAATTTATGATTATATATCATACAGTTGAAAATACAAATCATTAAAATATAAAAAGATCAATCCTAATTAATCAAAATTCAGGTCATCAAGAAAAAGAAATAAATACAATAAACACTGTTTTTTGGAGGTAACAACACCCCTTGCACCCCCACCCTATGTTACTTATATAAGCTAACTACTGAGATCGCAATACTGAGAAAAAGGTTAAATTCCCTAGTCCTTGCTGTTCTACAGTCTCAAACACAGACAATACTGCAATGCGTGTTATGTTCTGTTTCAATGCACTGTATCAGCTTATTATTTCTGATCAATGGACTTAACATCCATATATACATATATAGCTATATGTATATGTGTGTGTGTTTATGTGCCTGCGTGTGTGCATCAGTCTTATTCATTTCATCAATTGTTCCTTTGTTGAAAAAGTGAAACGTAGGGATATTTTCCTGAACATTCATTTATTGGAATGTGAAATGTCAAAAATGTTTCCAAATGTTCATTTTGCTAAAAGATGTCAGTGGGTTTGTACTAGGGGGTAGGAGTGTGTGCGTATTTGTTTTCAGGTTAAGATTAGAGTAAAGGCTAGGTAAGGGGATAGGTTTGGTGTGTATGTCTGTGTGCAAGTGTTTGATTGTTAGGGTTAGATTAGGGGTAGGTAAGTGTATAGATTTAGTGGTGTGTGTGTGTGTGCGTGTGTGCGTGTGTGTGTGTGTGTGTGTGTGTGTGTGTGTGTGTGTGTGTGTGTGTGTGTGTGTGTGTGTTGGTATGCCATAGGCATCCAAGCGGTATTATGTAATGGTAGTCGTACAGTTATGGAAATGTTTTTCTAAGGTAAGGTGGGAGGTTAGAGCAGGGACAGTAATAGGGTTAGCACCATTACTACCATGATCCAGGGAGGTGCTTACAGTGTGGGGGTTATGCCATCCTTGCTTAACATACACAAAAATCATATAATACCAACTTTATTACTCTCTAAAATCTTTTGCTCAATTCTTTCGCAAATATCTTATATCCATATCATCCAATGTTACTTGTCTCATTTTTTTATTGTTTTCTCTTCTACTTCTTCCATCTAAACAATCCTACCTCAGTTTGTGATTTACTGTGGCGCTGACTGGTAAGAGAAGTTTTATTTGATTGTATATTGTATTTGTTATCACTGTTTTTAACTGTTTGTAGGTAGGAAGGGATAGCTTGTTAACAAGATTTACTTTGATTCATATTTTGTTGTTTTACCTTTAATTTCACTGTTGGTTATTAGAAAGAGATAAGTTTTAGATAGGTAAGCTATAGTCATTCTCAGGGGCCTAGACAGCAGAGAGGAAAGTCCTGAGCATATCTAAACAATCCTACCTTGGTTTGTGATTTATTGATCTTTACTGTTAAAAACAAGTGTGACTGAGATTGATAGTGAGCAGAAACTACTGTACAATGTAAAGGAATTACAACTTTTGTCTGGCTTGCAGAACTTGTATGGTCAGTACAACTTTACTGTGCTTAATTTGTTATTTAGTTGTATATTGCTGGTGTGATTTTTTTGTCATAAAAGTTGATTTAAGTTCTCTTTGAATTCTGCGGTTACTGTTTTTGATTCTTCTTTTCTTTTACAATATTTTATTTGTTTGAAGTTGAATAATGATTCCTTAAATGAGTCTTTAAATGAGTATGCAATTAACGATTTACTAATGGCAATATCTTATGGCAATAAAATATCTTGTACAGTATAATAAATGCTATGCATATTTAAAGGTAACAGCTGATAACACTGATGAACTGTGTTTCTCATGTAAAAAGTTGGATGATTTGCTTACCATCGTTAGAAGTAAATTTAGACTTGATGATTGCACTTGTGCAATTGGCATGGCTTGGAGAACTGTTGTTTCATATATTAATGACTGGACTGATGAACTAAATAATGTTAGGTATAGAACAAATAGAACATATTTAGGAAAGGTCTATTTTTATTTGTATTATTGTTTTATGTTTTATTATTATTTTATGTTTATGTTTTATGTTATTACTATTATTTTTATTTTTATGTTTTATTTTTTTTAATGTCTGCAAAGATCATTCAACCCCTATACAACAAGATAATGTCCATGACAACTTTGGAATTCTGGATGCAAATATTCAGCAATTTTAGAATCCAGCTTGTTTAGAAGGGAACAGAAAAAGAAAGAAATTAAGAAGTTTACAGCAAATAACAAGGAAGAAAATGAAACTGATAAATGGCTATAGAGGAAAGAGATTACGTAATAAAAAGGCACTGCTTTGTTATGAAATATACAGGCTACAGTGAACAATGATATTTTTCTATCAGAAAACCTTCAGTCTACAGAAAAAGGCATAATTTTTCCAACAGAGAAGGTAGAAAAAAAGAGGCAAGGGGCAAGTGAAAAGGAAGAAATTAAAATTGAACATGGAAGGATCGAAGAACATTACTCTAAGAAAAAAAAAAAAAGACAGACGTTGACTGCATGGCTCAAGCTGTGGATTTACAATACCAGCTGGATGAGAATTTAATACACAATGAAAACAGTGGGATTAATAAGACTAATGGTGATGAAGATCTATCCTTCATAACAATCGATAGAGCAGACATTACTGTATTAGAAGCTGAAGATTCTTCAAAGCTGGCCAGCAGAGATATTCTTGTAATTGGAGATTCAATTATTAGAGGAACTGATACTTATATTTGCAGAGAAGATAATGAACATTGAATAGTGTTATGCTTGCTAGGAGGAAAAATAGAAGATGTGCGACAAGCCTTGGAACACCTTAATGTAAGGAAATATGAATCTGTTTTTATTTATGCTGGTACAAATGATGTTATCCACAAGGATTCTCTGACTGTTAGTAGGGAACTGACAGCCCTCTTAGATAGTATAGCTTGTACTGTTGTTACAATATATTTTTCACAAATCATTTATAGAAAGGACAGTCAGGTCACAGTGAATGAAGAGATTTTTGGGGGTAAATACCAACATGGAAAAATGTCCTGTTTTAAAAAATAGAAATGTATAGAGCATCCAAGCCTGGTTTTCAGCACACATGTGTTCTGACAGGATGGCATGCATTTCTCAAGATCAGTGAAGAGAATTTTTGCAGCAGATATTTTGCAATATTTGACAGACACTGGGTAGGATTTTTGCCAGATCAAAAATTTAACAGTTCACAGATAACATCTGATGCATCTCTGATGGTTGCTAATGCTAGGAGAATTAATAATATTTTTTTTATTGAGAAATTTGCTATGTTCCCACAACACTGATGTTGTTATTGTTTGTGAAACCTGGTTAAAGAACAATGACTGGAAACCAGTTCTGTCAGGGTATAAATGTTTTTACTGTAACAGAAATTCTAACAAAAAATCAGGTGGAGGTGTTATGATAGGGATTAAAGTTAATTATGAGACCTGTGATTATTACATGTTCAGTAATAATATCAATACTATAGACTGTGTAACTGTGACAATAAAGACAACCCTGGAGCATATAACAATTGTTGGAGTGTATGGACCACCAAAGTCAAGTGCACATGACCTAGAGGAATTCATACATTTCCTACATGAAACACAGGAGGGAAGAATAATATTAACTGGGGACTTAAGTTTACTAGAAACTGACTGGAATAATATTGATTCAACAACATTAGTAAGGAAATTATTCATAATGCATATTCAGGAACAACAATTGCTTCAGACTGTAAAAAAAAAACTACCAGAGGATGGAACATACTAGACATTGTTTATGTTCCTAAAGAAATGACTGTTACTTCAAGTCAAGTTTTGTCACCATTGATGAGCAGTGATCATGAGGTTATAAAGGTTAATTTGTTCCTAGATAATTCTGCCAAACTGAAATCTAAACCAATGCACAGTAGGTTAATTAAGATTATATGGAAGCAAAACAGTCACTATGTAAACCTAACTGGTGTGAGGTATTCAGTGGAAAAACTGCAGATGGAATGTGTTTGAGTGCAAAAAATAACAAAAAAATGTTTAACATCAGGATCTAGGCATACAACATCAGGAGGATATATTTCCATAAGAACAATATATCTGATTAAGGTGAGAGACAAAAAATATAAGAAATGGAAGAGAGGTTGAACTGCAACTTTTAAAATTGATATAAACGAGCTGGACAAACAGATTAAGCATAGTATGAGAGAAGATCAAGAAAAATTTAAAGAAAATTTATATAACGATATTGAGCATAATAGGAAACCTTTTTATAGATACATAAGTTGTGGAAAGAGTAAAGACACACAAATTGATAAACTCTGTGCAGATTCTAAAATTTATTCTCAGAAACAACAGATTATAGATATATTTACAAAATTTTATGCAAAACAGATTGGCTCCACAAAAGGCGTGATAAGTCATTCTAGTGACATCCAGGTAACCCCATATACTGGAATCAAATTAGATTAGATTGAAAAAGAACTGTGCAAACTGGATCCAAACACAGCACAAGGAGGAGATGGAATTAGTAACAATGACCTGAGAACACTTCAGCAAGAACGTACTGTACCATTATATCTGCTGTTCACTAAGTCATATAAATATGGGGAGATTCCTCAAGATTGGAGACATGCGCTTATTAAACCTGACTTCAAGGGAAATGGGAGTAGGACCAACCCAGAGTCATATAGACCCTTAAGTCTACTTTTGTGTTGTGGAAAAATAATGGAGAATGTAATATTGGATACGTTATTGTCAGAACTGGATAGTTTGGGACTAGACAACATATATCATCATGCATATGTTGAAAACAGATCTATTATCACTGTAAGATGATGTTCTATAACAATATAATAACAGTTAAGAATGAAAAATTGTGCTGTGGTGTAATTTATATAGATTTAACTTCAGAATTTGACAGGGTCATACATAAAACACTAATCAATAAATTAGTACAACTAGGTACTGATGTACTCTTGGTAAGATGGATAGCTGCATAGCTTACAAATAGGACATAGCAAGTATCATACAGCAACTGGACAGGTTAAATTCTTGGTTACAGTCAGGGTGTCCCACAGGGCTCTGTCCTAGGCCTTTACTTGTTTAGATTGTATCTTTTAGACCTGAAGTTATTATGGAAGGCTGAAATATCTGAACTTGTACAATGTTTCTTATAGATATCTAAGAGGAGATCATATTAAAGTATATAGGGCATTTAGAGATGACTACCTCTGAGAATGTTTGGGGTTATCAAAAAGTGCTAAAGAATCATCAGACAACCTATGTACAATATTCCATAGGAATGAGACCTGTACTAATTGGTTCTCTGATAGAGTAGCTGATGCATGCACCAGACTACCAAATTTCATTAAAGCAAGTACTATTTTAGATATTTTTAAGAACAGCCTGGACACTTATTATGGGAACAAGTGTTTTGGTATATTGGCAAGCTATAAGGGCATTAATGCCCATGCTTGAAATATTTGTATGTATGTATGTAAATGTAATAACGTAATCACATACTTCCTCATTCCTTATTCCTTCACACAGCAATTCATTCATTACGTTGACAATATATTCTCTGTGTCATTCATTTATTTATAAAATACCTAACTTAATATATCTAAATCCGAGGTTGACATTTCATTTAAACTTGTTAGTACTTTGCATTTTACCTATATTTCTTTTTCCAAATCTTCTGTCTTAACTACCATTCTTCTTTTTGGTTCTTACCTCCTTCTTTATGCACACCAGCTGCATATTTATCCCTATGTGCATTGTTTCTTTGCATTTGTATTGCAGTATTCCTCTTCCTACTGCAACATTTTCCTTCTTCATACTTTTTTCTTTAAAACTTGGAGTTAATTCTTCTTTATTTCCTTTCAGAAAGAAAGATCCTTTGTATGTAAATCATATATTTTACTTTTAGTATATTTCTTTTATTTATTTAACATTTGTTAACTGGGAAAGTCTGACTTGGAATGAACAAATTTTCAGTGGAGACCCTGGCAGAAATGCTTCAAATGCATGTCTTTGTAAGGTGGGAGGAAACTGGAGCACCTGGAGAAAACCCACATGAATGCAAGGAGGACATGCAGACACTCAGGTGAGAATCAAACCGAAGAACCTCTTGCTGCGAGGTGACAATGCTACCACAGCACCACTGCATCACCCGTTATATACATCCCTTTCAACTTTGTCAACTTTATTTTTTCTTCTTTGAACATATCTTCAGATTTATATATTATCTTTGCATAAACTTTTGCTGTCCTTTCGAATTTCTAATCGGATTTTATCCCTTCATATTCCATTTTACACTCCTTCATATTCTCCTTTATAGTTTTATTTAAATGTCATCTATCAATATACCCATAACTTTTAAAGGAGCCTTACTGACTCATGTTTATACAGCAATTGTTTTCCATCATGTTTCATAATCTCAATATTAGTTTTATACCTCTCAAATTCTTAGCAAAAGAAATCTGGACATAGTTAAATATAACTGGGGGTAGCAAAATCAGGGACAGATTTTAAACACTGCTCTTACAAAGTTAGAAAGTTAATAGAATAATGTGTTTTGCATTAGCCTGCATTTTCTAAAGTGTATGAGGTCTGAAACAGAAATTTCTAACATTATTTAGTTACTTTAGCCTTGAATAATTTGACAGAAAACTACAAATTTTATAAGGAACACACCAAAAATAACAGAGTCACAAATCTGGACTTTTTGCAAAAATGTAGACTGTTTAGAGATATGATTATTTCCCTCACTTATCAGTTTTTTTAGGGTCTATATTAGTTTGCCAAAATGTCATTTCAGTGAACACCTAATCAGACACACAATTTCAGCAAAAATCGTTTCAGCGATTCACTGAATTAACCAAGGGCAAAGAAGTAGTTGGCCAGCTACACAACTTTGCCCTTTTCCCCACTGTAGTTCAATCTCGGAGTTGGCATATATAGTTAGGGGGGGTGTGAGCCACTTGGGTCGGTTCAATTTGCTTAGATGTTGGTCCATTGTGCTGGAGGGTAAGTATTTTCTTGCCTGTGGTAAATTCAGCGAATCGCTGAAACAATTTTCACTGAATTTGTGTCACTGATTGGGTGGTCACTGAAATTTTATTTTGGCAAACTAATATAGACCCTTTTTTAATGCCTTTTCCTTCCCGAATATCTATCATTCTCTGCTATCAAAATCAAAATCAATGTAAGATGCCTAACACTTTCTCCTTTCCCTCCACCTTGTATTTTTCCATCCATCTCATAACAAGAAATTATATTTTTGTCTTTATAGTGCCTTTTATATGTGGATTGCCTTTCTTTTCCTACTTCATTAACTTCTTACCTGTTTTTATACATTGTGCTATTTTCCCTTAAATTTCCTCAAATTACAGTTGCATCCTCAGCACAACAATACACACATTTATCCTGACATACATCCTTATTTTATTTATTTTTATTTTATTTTACATTTGTTGACCGGGCTAGTCCAGCTGGATATATGTCCATTTTCAGTAGAGGCCCAGGGAGAAAAGCTCCACACATAACATTAGCAATACAGATAGACAAATTGTTAATAAAGACTTACACATAAAATATACATTTAAATCAACTTGTAGTCAAAATCAGCATACATTAAAGGAACTCAACAATTTAAACTCATACACAATGTTCTGTCGACTTCAAAGCAAGGTTACCTAAAGCAAAAGGTAATGCAGTAAGGCATCAGCCAAGCAGATTACAGTAATAGCTCGAAGGGAAGGGAAGTGGAAGGGGTATGAAGGAAAGAAAAGATAAGGCACAAGGCCAGAGTCATAAGAAAGAGAGGAGAAGAAAAAAGACAGTCAAGATGAGGTGGGAGAGATAGTAGATGTAGGTCAGAGCATAAGAGGACAGCTGGGAAGGGAAGCAGGGTAGACGTTTGATTTGAGTCAGAATGATGGGTAAAAGGTAAGGAGAGAGTAAGGAGAGGGAAGTTAGCCTGGAGTATTACAAGAACAGAGCCAGTGGTTTTGGAAATGTAGTTTGATTTGTTGTTTGAAGAGGGGTAGGGATGAGATTAGTGTTAGCTCTGTAGGTAGCAAATTCCATACTCTGCCTACAGTATTGGTGAAAAGAGAGTCACCAGCTAAGTTGTGGGCCTTTATGGGTTTGGTCATCAGTTTACAGGAGGAACGAAGAGAGGTGAGATTGTTATAATGGAGTAGAAGTTGTGAAAGTATAGGGGTGTTGCTAGGTTGGTACAGTAATTTGTGGGCAATTGTAAGTTGTGAGATATTAATATAGTTTTGTAGTTCCAGCCAGCCTAATTGTTTCAAATTGAGGCAGTGATGTGTTCTAAAAGGGTTACCAGTGGCGAAGCGGGCAATGTTATTATAGCAAGTTGCTAGTTTGTTTAGGTTAGTTTTTTTAAGGTTGGTGAAGATAGGAGAGGCATAGAAAAGAGTTGATATAAGATGGGAGTGAGCAATAGTAGCCCTAGTTGATGGGGTAAGAAATGGTTTTATACGGTATAAAGATCCAATTTTTCTGTTAACAGTTTTGATGGTGTTGTTGATGTGTTGGTCAAAAGAGAGATTGTTATCAATGGTAACACCAAGTAGTTTTGTTGTGGAGTCAGGAGAGATGATAGTTTTGTTATTTGAATAGATAGAGAAGTTAAGTGGAGAGGTACGAGTGGTGGGGGTGAAGAGGAGAAGTTTGGTTTTTTTGGCATTGAGAAGTAGATACCGTCTAGTAAACCATGTTTCTACAGTGTTGAATGTAGTTTGAGTTAGAGTGGTTAGATCAGAAGAGGTGGATGCTGAACAAATAATAGTTGAGTCGTCTGCATATTGAATGCAGGTAGCTTGAGGAATTACAGAGTGGAGATCATTAATGTAGAGGAGAACAAGAGAGGGCCAAGGATAGAGCCTTGAGGGACACCTATTGCAATGGGAAGTAAGGAGGAGATATGGTTTTCCCAAAGAACGGCTTGTTGTCTGTTACTGAGGTATGATGTAAACCAGTTGATGGCAAGGCTGTCAAATGAGAGGGAGTTGAGAATGCTAATTAGAGAAGAGTGGTTGACCATGTCAAAAGCTTTAGAGAGGTCAATGAATAGGGCAGAAGAGAGTAGGTTCTTGTTGCGATTGCTGTTAATGGTGTCTGCAAAGGAAAGGAGGGCAGTGGTAGTACTATGGTGGGGTCTAAAGCCATGCTGACAGTGAGCTAAAATATTGTGAATAGATAGGTACTGTACCAGTTGCTGATGTATACATTTCTCCATAATTTTTGCTAATGGAGAGAAGAGCAATAGGTCTAAAGTTGGAATAATCAATAGAGTTACCACCTTTATGTAGTGGGATAATATGAGAAATTTTCCAGATAGGAGGGATGGTTCCTTCTTGGATGGTTCTATTTATGAGTATAGAAATTGGGTACGCAATTACTTTGGCTGCTTTTTGTAAGAATAGGGGAGGGAGCTTGTCAGCAGAGGGAGTACATGGTTTGAGTTTGAGAAGTAGTTTGAAGATGGTAGAGGTAGAGATGGGTTGTAAAGAGAAGCTACAGTTAGAGTTTAAGTGATTGTTAGGAGGATAAAAGTTATTAGTATTTAATTGTCTGGCGAGATTGAATAGTATCAGAGAAGAATGAGTTAAAAGTATTTGCAGTTTGAAGAGGGTGTCTGGGTTGGCATTTAGTGGGGAGGGAGTTTTAGCAGTACCAGGAGAAAGGAGTCTATTTATAGAAGACCAGAATTGTTTGGGTTTATTTAGGTTAGTTTCTTGTAGGTTGCAGTAGAACTTTCTTTTATCAGTGAGGATGGCTTTTTTGGTAAGATTTCTAAGTTGGCGAAAGTGATGAAAATCAGAGCTGATTCTATGGGATCGCCATTTGTTCCAGAGCTTATTTTTGGAGAATATTAGTTTTCTAGTTTCATTAGAGAGCCAAGGGGCTGTATTAGATTTCATTCTAATAGTGCGTTCGGGAGCATGATTGTCTAGAATAGAAAGGAAAGTAGAATTAAAGAATAATACTGCTTCATTAAGTGGAAGAGTCTTTAAAGGGTTCCAGTTGCAAGTTCTGAGTTCGTTCTGAAAAAGGTCGGTTTTAAAGTGTTTAGTGGAACGTATTTTTCTGATATTAAGGGGGGGAAGATAATCAGTCTTTTCTCTTGCAATGTATGTTAAACAGTGATCACTGAGGTCATCAGGCAGGGTCCCAACATTATAAGTGATATTGAGTTTGTTTATAAGAATCCAGTCTAATATAGTCTGTTTTCTGTTTAACTTATTAAGTCTTGTAGTGGATGTAATGGTTTGGGTGAAACCGTTTAGATTAATGTGAGAGATGGGATTATCGGTATTAATAGCATTCCAGTCAATATTTAAGTCACCAAGAATGATGGTTTCTTGTGGGTAGTAGTTGGAAACCCAATTGAGAAAGTTTTCTACAACTGGTATGTTGTTTCCTGGTGGTATATAAATGCAGATGATGTAAAGGGCTTTTTTGGCATTAAGTTGAAGTTTTGAGATAATGGCTTCCACCTTACTATCTTGGGTTGGACAGGCTGGTAGGGTAGTGATATTAAGATGGTTCTTAAACAGTATTGCTACACCACCACCCTTTCGTTTGTTACGGTCAAGCCTGAGTATATTATAGCCTTGTGGTATAATGTCAGTATCCTTAGTGGCTGGCTTTAGCCAGGTTTCAGAGAGACAGAGAATGTCAAAGCTGTGTATATCTAGGAGGGTGTGAAGGTAGGGTACTTTGTTGTTTACACTACGTATGTTAAGGTGTCCTATGAGGAGTGTAGTATTGGGGCCATGTTTGGGTGTTTGTGTAGAAGGATGTATGGGGCCAGGGTTAGGATGAATGTCACCGTCTAGTAAGGTAGGATTGATAGGTTTAGATGTGATTTTGATACAAAGAAGGGTTGGAGGTCTTACTTTTTTGTTAGAGTGTAGAGTGTAGGAGAGATGGGAGTACCTATGGTATTTGGGTAGGAGGTATCTTGGGGTAGTATTGGTATTGGAGAAAGAATTCAGAGAAGTATAGAAGGAAGAAGTGTGTGACTGTAAGTTTGTTTGCTGAAGGAGAAGTGGATACTCAAAAAAGGTAAGGAGGTATGTTGAGTAAAGAGTAGTTAAGAGTAGAATCAAGAGTAAAAATAGTGAGGATGGATTGAGACCCATGTTAGAGAGTAAGTAAGTATGAGGAGGTAGTAGGGAATCCGTTACAGATTAGGGGTAGTGTAGAGGAAGTGTGGGTGTATGATGTAAAGAAGGGATATATAGAAGTGAGACAGGAGGTAAAGTAGTGGTATGAAATGTGAGGTAGGGAGAGGGGTGAAATGAGTGGGGAGATATAGAAAGAGAGGTAATAGTGGTAGAAGAGAGTAGGTGTGAGTAGTGTAAGGAGGGCTAGTATGTAAAAGAGAACAGGGAAATGAGGGAGGAGGATATGGAGAGAGTAGAGGGGAGGGGATTAGTGTGGCAGTAAAGTCAAAGGATTGGTTGGCGAGTCCAGGGGAGGGATTAGAGAAGTATAAGGTTAGGACCCCGGGGGGTGGGTGGGAATTGGGGGTAGGGAGGGGAGCGGAGTGAGCCCGCAGGGCGAACGGAGCGGGATACACAAAGAAGAAGGAAAAAGTATCAGAGAAAGCTAGGTAAGTCAGGGTAAGAGAAGGTAACCTGGGAGGAGAAGAAAAGGAGAGTACCTCAAAGGGAGGACAGGGATAGAAAAATAGGTAAGGAGCGAATAGGGGAAGTAGTTAGAAAGGAATCCAGGTAAAATGGATATAGTGTGTAAGAGTCAAAAGTGCAGTGAGCATACACAGGGGCTTTCAAGGTAGAACCAGAACAATAGCTGAGAGAGAGCAGGCTAGGTAGCAGTGTGAAGGGAGAAGGAGACAGGTAGTAAGAAGTGGAAGGGGAGAGCTGCTGCTGGCAGGCAAGCTGGGGCAAACAATAAAGCTTAGCAGTGTAACTATGTTATGAGCTATACAGGATGGTATTGGTAGACTACCTCCTCACCAAGTATAGTATAGTATAATTATATACTACTGTTAGTCTGAATGGCCTATTCTTAGTCCTAAACCACAAAATAACAATCTTTCTGTTACCACAACCATTATTCTCATTAATTTTTGTATCTTCATTTTCGGACATAGCAATCCCTGAGCAGTTGTATATCCCAAAACTCTGTATAATCATTTTCCTCCATTAATCTTTTAAAGACTCCCTCTTATATTTATCCTAGAATCTTATATCAAACAACATACCATATTTGCTTCTGTCTTCTTATACCTATGCACATTCTCTCTTTAATTTATTTTAACATTCTTTACATTTTCTACATCAGTTTTTATATGCATCATTTCCGTTGTTTACAACATTTTTTCAATTTTCTTTATTGGTGGTATACTATATTACCTGTTGAAGTTTGTTTCATCAATCTCTATTCTTCTTTCTACTGTACAACCTTCCAGTTCATCCAACAACAGCACTCCAAATCTATTTTAGTACTTATAGCAGCATTGTCTTTTCCATTGTAGTTCACTTTACCTTTGGATACTGGTTTACTGTTATTGTCATTTTTCATAATGAGAGGCCAGATTCCAAAAGAATTGCTTTCAATGTAGGTGACTTTGGTGTAAGCTTGCCCTGATTCCATAAGACTTATTTTGAAGTAAGTGACATAGTTCAGTGTAAAATCAGGCTTACACCAGGGCCATGTTAAGAAAAAAAAAAAAAAACTACTGTAAGTGATTAAGATTAAGTTTTTGGAATTGGGCCACAGGTCTTTCATCACTTTCTTGTCCTCCATTATGGTCGCCCTTGCTATTTTCATTCCTTATTGCTATCATTATTTATATCACTGCAGTCATAATATAGGTCATTCTCATCACTGGTTTTATCTTAGTTCTGATTGTCATTATGTGTGTGTTTGTATACTTCTGTTTTCCAAATTCCCACTTAATCAAACTCCAAAATGACGAGATGACAATGCCAAAAATTTAGTTTAACGTATATCCAGTTCACCATAATTTAACTCCAGGAAACTAACCACTTGGCCACCATGGTGAACTTTGTCCTTTTCTCCACTATGGCGTGATCTTGAAGTCGGTATATTTAGTTAGGGGGTGTGGGGGGCAAAGACCCCACTTGGGTGGGTTTTATTTGATTCATTTTCTTCTCCAAGTGTTGGTGGTCATGTAGTTTCCTAGGATTAAATTATGGTGATCCATGCGTTCGATAAAGTAAATTTTTGGCAACATAGTCTCATCATTTCATCATTCGACTAAATGGAATTTCAGTATACAGAAGTAGCTCTATATGTGTGTGTGTGTGTGTGTGTGTGTGTGACACACACAAATATATATATATATATATATATATATATATATATATATATATATATGCACAACCAATAAGGCAACAAGCAGGATGCACACATATACTATAATGAAATACAAAAATAAACAGCACTTAAAATAGAAGCTGTGATTAACTTTTTAATATATAAAGCACACTTTGTGGAACAGAGAAACAAAAACCAGGGTCCATATCCAATAAAGTTCACAGATTTCAGTGCATTATGCCAATATCAACACTAAACTTGCCAATAACATTCTAATATGTAAATGTACCATAATAAACTCAGAATAGCTCTGCACATAAGAGAGTATCACAATAGTGAAGGTGCACTAAACAAATCCACAAGTAATCCATAAGTAATTAGAAATTGTCAAAGTGAGTTGTATATTAACAAAGTTATGGAAAGATTATCACAATTGAAGCATTCTGATAGTTATGCAGACATATACATAACAGAATATGTCCACTAAGGTTGAGGACAACTATAGAATATAACTGACTCCTTTATTATACAAAAAAAATTCTAGCTATCCAAATGTAAGCTACGTTGCATTCGTAATACACATTTTCACAAATTTGTCTGGAAATGTTAAAGAAAACTAAAGATATTCCCATAATTCATTCACTAACAAAATATACTTGTTTCAAAGCTCCATGCTGTTTGTAATATCTTATCATCAACAATCTTTGCAGTAAGCTCAGAGACAACTAAAGATGCATCTGTAAGGCATGTACTAATAAAATATGCCTGCTTGTCCTTATTTCTAATAAAATTATTTATACAGGTGAATGGTAATCATGACCACATCATCACAACTTACATTTGCTAACAATGAGTTTGGGACTTTTGTGAGGAATACATGTAATGTACACAACCCAAGGAAAGTGGGAGATAGAAAAGAAGATGTGGTGTATGGAACACTCAAGAGGGATGTTGGAATAGGGAAATTTGATAGGAAGTCAGAAGGCCATAGGCATTTTTTATGGGAATAGGGCCCATTTTTTAAAAATAGAAGGAAAGGTAAAGATAGGAAAAGTGGAGGAGGAGGAGGAGGTCATCACAGCAGGTATACCCATGGAATAAATATCACAACTCAAGACAGACACAGGTTGAAAAAATACAGTAAGTACAGGTAAGTTACACATATGGCACACTGCACAACATGGGCAATGGAGAGTTATCAAACAGGGTAGGGATGCATACTAGCTATGATGAACTGCAGAAAAACACATCTACCTATGTGCTATCACATTTTGACATGTTGCAAACTGTGTGCCAATCATACCTGGATGTGCACGATGAATGGTAACTGTGTGTTAGAGTATAATAAATAAGGATCACAGTACAAATTGGATGAATAAACACATTTACAAGTAGTCAGTCAGCAGTGCAGATGTAAGCCAAGCAACATCACAGATGAGCAAATGCAGGCCTAACAATGCTAGATATCTCAAGCAGAAGACAGAACCAGGCCGGCAACCATGCATGTGAAAGGCAAACAACCAAGCACAGTGCCAAACAGAAGTACTGCATAAAAGTAAAACAATTTCTGCTACATATACAAGTAGGTGTACCCATCCCAAAAAAACATGTTATAGAGTGTGTGCATATTACACACATGTGCCATGTCAAAGGCTACACACAGCTGTAGATGTGCATATATGACTGTCAGTCACTTAAATGGAATATACATGAAATCAAGGTCAATACACATACACACACCATCCATCTATCCATCTTTCCATCCATCTATCCAATCCATCTATCCATCCATCCATCCATCCACACCCCCTTCTCCCATTTTTGTACATTAGGTCACAGTGTCACTTAAACAGTGAAAAATCAGCTAGAACCAAAGTTCATACAATGACATGTAAAAATATTTATAAAAATATAACACTGCAGCTTAATAAATATTGCTGGTTATATGCATGGATGTCAACAAAGTACACTGGTGAACACTGTTAGACTGAGGACTTTCCCTTTAGTTCACTATAGTAAAATAATAGGCCTGAAAATATGAAGTCACATTTGTGTTTTCATGTATGCATTCAGTTTTCAGGGAAAAACAGTTCAGTAGAAAGGAAAAGATATTCCTGCTGGTCAAACACGAGATGTGCAGAAATAATAGTTTTTGAGGGAAAGCTACAGAATGTTCCTTTCTCAAGGCAAAGATATGTGTACTTGCAATGGAATGCTAGGTAAAGAATATACAGGCACTGTGAGGTACACACAAGACAAGACTGGAAATCAAGGCTAAAGAGGCATGTAAAAAATTACAGGGTTTTGGTGTTATTAGGATATACTTCATAAATGTACAGTTGATTTGGTTAAGTTAGCTTTTGGACTGATATGGCACCAGGGCCAGTGGTGCAATGGATAACATATCTGACTGCACATCAGAAGACTGTAGGTTCAACTCCTGCCTGGCTCGGTCACCATCTTTTTTGGACAGAGCAGTGGTGCAGCGGCAGCATTGTTGCCTCACAGCAAGAGGTTCTCCGATTTGATTCTTGGCTAGGGTACCTCCTGTGGGGAGTCTGCATGACCTCCCTGCATTCATGTGGGTTTCCTCCAGGTGCTCTGGTTTCTTCCCACTTTTCAAAGACATGCATCTGGAGTGTTTCTCCCCAGGCCTCCGCTGAAAATTGGCTTTGTTCCAAGTTGGACTTTCCCGGTAAACAAATGTTAAATAAATAAATATGCAAAAGGTCTTTACAGTACAGAAACTTGAGCCTGAGTACAGAAGTCAGGTCAAATATCCATACTGTCAGGAAAATATGTATCTGGACATACAAACTGTTAAAAGAATATGTATTCAAATATATATATATTATTAGAAAAGTATGTATTCAAACATTTATAAACTGTTAGGGAAATGTGTGCTTTAGACATGAATAAATGTGCTCAAATCTATATGAAGAGCAAAGGTTGGAAAATAGTAGAATATGTAATGCATTTAATTCTGTTTTACTAAAATAATAGTAGAAATGAACTTGCATATTATTGTTTGAAACTCAGCTGCAGTGTGAATAAGGCTTGACCCTGAAAGCTGCCAGCTCGGCTGGAACATGTCTTTCAGTGAATAATTATTTGCAAAGTTAGAAAATAATGAATCTGTCTGCATGTGTATCTTTTTCCTGCTTACACCAAGGAGAATAGCCTTGTGAACACTACCGGTGATAAGAACCCAGCTGGAGAACAGAGAGACAAAGAGCTATATTAAAAAAGACATTCATCCATTGTATTCGAACTAATCTAAGGGCCTTAGATTAGTTACATCTTCATAAAGACATTGTGACTGACCAGGTGCTTTGCAAGGCTGCAATATTCTCATGGGAAAGAAACTTT
Organism: Protopterus annectens; assembly: GCF_019279795.1. NCBI lineage: Eukaryota > Metazoa > Chordata > Ceratodontiformes > Protopteridae > Protopterus > Protopterus annectens. Next base: position 731,851,773 of record NC_056746.1, on the reverse strand, counting down.
TAAAAATTGTAATATCAGCATTTTTCTTATGAATGGTCATGATGTAAAGGGCCTGTCACTGACCACGTCAGTGAGGTGGGCAAAGAGCTGATTGTAAACATTATAAAATGAAGGGTAATTCTCTAATAAAATCAGTCAAAATTCTGTACATGCTTGTGTATGGTTTTTTGCCTCCTAATGATCATTAGAGCATATATGCATAATTGTTAGATATCTGAGCACCCTGCATTACTGTCTGTCATTATTGAAATATTTAATGATTTTTACAGTCTGAATTTAACAATTTATTTAACATTTTGGTCCTTATTCGAGCCGGAATTCCCTTGGTAAGCTGCAGGTCATAGGTGGTACTGAAAACTGCGCAGAAGAAGGAAAGACCTCCGACTGAATTGTTGTGTGCAAAGAGGCTGTCCACTCTCTGATCTGTGGCCGAAAAGCGGAAAACTGGATCCTAAGAAGTGCAGCGGTAAGCGGGAGGCTCAGGTAAGAAGAATTTCCCTCTTTGTCTTTGTTTTAGATCAGGGACCAGGTTACACTGTGCTATTGCTAAGGTTTGTGATAGCAGGGAGAGAGATAGTCGAAGTATTGTATCTTGAGTCATAGATCAGAGTATAACAAAGCAAAGTAAACAGTCATTCTAGACACTACTGTGGATACGGGGAAATAAGATACCACGTGGTACAGGAGAAGGGTTACGTAACAGTCTTTTTAAGACATGGGTAATGAGTGCACTAAGGGGACACGAGATCCGCCCCTAACAGATGACGCGAAATATATGCAATTGCAAAGAGCAGACAATGTGAGGTATTTTGCAAAATGGGTCAACAAGTATGGATTTGACGGTAAATTAGATAAAATGTCACTAGTGAAACTTTTGAAACAATTAAAATCTGACGCAGAAGGTCAGGCAAAAAAACAACGACAGTTGGGTGTTCCTCAAGCACATAGGTGGATTGAGGAAGCAAACCGGAGGGAGCAAAAAATTAAGAATGCGAAAGCATTGTTTTTAGACAAAGAAGATAATAATACGGTAATAGCAACGGCCCCACCCCCACTACCACCTCCAATACCTTATTCAGAATATGAAGCGGGAGGGCGGGCTGGACCCCCCCCACGCTATCCTGAGACAACAGGGGTATTAAAACGACCATTTGTAAGAGAACCTGTTGAAACTAGATCCCGAACACGTGAAACACTTAGAAATGTTCAACTAAGCAGTAGTTCATTAGATGAGAGTGAGGAAATCTGTCCATTAATTGAAGTACCTAACCCACAGGCAGGACAGGAGGGCCAAGCCTCAACTCTCTTAGTATATAGACCATGGACACCGGAGGACATCCGGAAAGCTACAGAGGGAATTCCCCATCCAAAAATTAATTTTGAAAAGTTTGTACAAGATTTACAGGGAATGAGATTAAGTTACCACTTGAATGGGGAAGAGGTAGAAAAAGTAGTTAGACAAATTATAGGTCCGGACTGGCACATGGTTTGCGGCGCCTGGAACGCCCGTGACGCGCAACTCAGGCCACTCCTACATAGTGACGCAGAGCTAGATACTAGGTTGAAGGGTCTTACAGACCGCATTACTGAAAAATGGAAACCTAGAGCAGATTGGACTTGTATTAACCAATGCATACAACAAGATAATGAGACAGTGGACGCATACTATGGTAGATTATTAGAATGTTTCAATAACCATAGTGGTATGACTATTCCTGAAAACCAGAAAAATGATAGCCCATATGAGCAACAATTGAAAAATGCATTTCTAAAAGGTTGCATTGCCCCCATCAGTAGCTTCATCACGAAGCATATGATAGATCATCGAACGAGTAGGCTTCAAGCCTTACTAGAGTATGCTAGGCATGCTGAAAGACACTTTAACAGTAAAAAGAAAAAGAAAACGCAGGTCTTCACAGCTGAAGACGGAGCAGAAGTCTTTGTAGTTCAATCAGGCAAAAAGGGTAAACGTAATACTCAGGGCAATAAACGTTCTGACAGGGACCCAGAGTTCTATGAGGAAAGGAAGAAAAGGGGTGAGTGTTTTAACTGCGGAAAGAAAGGACATTTGGCAAGGGATTGCAGGAGTAAAGCACCTGCAGAAAAAAAGGATAAAAGTGATGAAGATTGACTAGATGATAGTCATATTGCTCAGCAGTCGTTAGGACAGACTAATGAGCAGGGAGATAATGTAAACATAATAGAAGAGACAGATGACATACAAATGGATGTAGAAGTTGGGGAAAGTGAAGTTTTGGATTTGGCCTTATTGAGCCTGGAGCTCTATTTAGCAGACACGAAACCGGAAGTTACACTTCTGGTGGAGGGGAGGGAAATTAAATTTTTGTGTGATTCAGGAGCATCACGGACTTTGATTCATCCTTCAAAATTACCGGAGCACTCTGAATCACCTGATTACATATTGGTGAAAGCAGCAAACGGACAGCTGTACAGGGAGCCACTCTCCCATGATATAGCAATAACTGACCCTGTCTCGGGTATAACCCAGAGAAGTAAAATAGTACTTTCTGCAAAATGCCCAATGAATTTATTGGGAAGAGATCTTATGCAGCTTTTTGGTATAGCAGTAATTCCCACCATGAAAGGTATGGAGGCACGGAGACAAATGGATGCTTTTGTAGTACGATCGGAGGGTGAAGTTTATTATTGGTACAGCCAGGATCTGGTTACTACCGGTCCAGGGGCAGTGACCAAGGAACTAATGAACATAGCCACCAGTAAGGTGCCCTCCCTCGACTTCGATCAGCAACATTTGTTACATTGTACTCTATACTATTGTAGCACACCAGGACCTGATAAGGAATATGAACAAAAATTGTTCAGAAATCCTGCAAACAGATTAATATTACGAACTTTGTATTGGGATACTGAGGGTAATAGTGTGGTAAGTTGTTCATTACCCCAGGAATTCACGGAATTATACAAATTCAACAAACTACCACATGTCAGTCTAACCAAAAACAGGGATGTTAGATGGGTAGATCTGGGTGACAAAGTGACTAAGTGGGAGAAACAAACCGACTTAGAATTGTCAGAACAAGGAGTACAGAAACAGAAACTAAATTGGTTAACGCAAGCACGCCCAGCTGTACACTTACATCAGAGTGAAGACAGCTGATTGGCGTTCTTGATAGAAGAAGAAGAGAAAGCCCTGAGTGACGTACCAAACATTCTTTGGTCAACAGGGAAATCAGATGTAGGGCTTATTCGAACAGCAGGCCCAGTAACTATTACACCAAAATCGGCCTTTAGACCACAAAAACGACAATATCCTTTGAGGAAGGATGCGGAGCAGGGAATCAAACCTATTATAATGGCATTGCTCAAGGAAGGGATACTGGTGGAATCCCTGGATTCACCTTGTAATACACCTCTGTTTCCTGTTAGAAAAGCAAACGGGGAATGGCGGATGGTACAAGATTTACAGGCCGTAAATGATGCGGTAATACCAAGGGCACCTACGGTGCCAGACCCACATACTTTGTTAAATGACTTGAAGCCACAACAGAAATATTTTTCCGTGGTAGATATCAGTAATGCTTTCTTTTCAATACCTATACACCCTGATAGCCAACATTGGTTTGCATTTACATTTCAGGGCAAAAGGTATACGTATACTCGACTACCACAGGGATATAGTGAAAGTCCAACAATATTCGCACAAGAGATGGCTAGCAACCTGGCGGGATTTACTCCACCAGGGGGCAGTCAAGTATTACTTTATGTAGATGACATCTTGCTTGCAGCCCCTACCGAGCAGCAGTGTAGGGAAGACACAATAGCATTGTTAAAATTTTTGGCAGAACAAGGGCATAAAGTAAACAAGCACAAACTGCAACTTTGGAAAAAACAGGTCAAGTACCTGGGATATGTAATATCCAAGGAAGGTAGAACATTAGACGAGGATAGGAAAACAGCGATCTTACAAGCACCTAAACCAACTACCAAAAAGGAAATGATGTCCTTCTTGGGAACGACTAATTTTTGTCGAAGTTGGATACCGAATTATGCCTTGGAAACAGCTCCATTGGCTGATTTAATTTTTAAGACACCAATGGCAGCGCAGGAAAAACTACATTGGACATCGGAAGCAGAGGCAGCTTTTTGCAGACTAAAACAATTGGTAGTTTCCTCATTTGTTTTAGGACTTCCGAATTACCATAAGAGATTTTTTCAGACCGTAGATTGTAGGCAGGGATATATGACGTCAGTACTGACGCAACAACATGGCAGCAAGCAACGCCCCATAGCTTACTATTCATCGCAGTTAGATCCGGTGGCGCGATCATTGCCACATTGTGTACAAGCAGTTGTTGCAGCAGCTATGGCAGTGCAGGCTTCGGCCTCAGTGGTGTTGTTTCACCCTCTTACTTTGAGGGTGCCCCATGCAGTTGCGATAATCTTACTGCAAGAAAAAATAGCATTTTTATCTCCTGCTAGACATCTTTCCTGTATGACCATACTGTTGAGTCAACCTCATATGATAATTGAACGATGCACAACATTAAATCCATCAACATTGCTTCCGATTCCTGTGGATGGCACACCACACAGTTGACTACAGGAAATGGAACGGATAACCCTACCCAGACAAGATCTCACTGATGTGCCCTTAGCTGATGCAGAGGTGACATTCTATGTAGACGGATCATGTAGAAAGGGTCCTACAGGAAAGAACCTAGTGGGTTATGCAGTAGTAACAGATGTTGAAATTGTAGAAGCACAGCCCCTGCAGCATAACCTATCTGCTCAAGCAGCAGAATTGATAGCTTTGACACGTGCCTGCACTTTAGCGAAAGATAGATGTGTAAACATATATACTGATAGTCAGTATGCTTTCTCTACGGTGCATGTTTTTGCACAACAGTGGAAGAACAGGGGAATGATAACATCTACTGGCAAACCGATTAACCATGCACAATTGATTTTGAACCTATTAGATTCTATTCAGTTACCTACCAAACTAGCTATTTGTAAATGTGCAGCCCATACTAAACAACAGGATAAGATTTCGAGAGGAAATGCTCGGGCTGATGCAGCTGCAAAGCAAGCTGCCTCAGACTCAGAGACCTTGTTTTTAAATGAAGAACTACAACCTTCTGAGACTTTAGATTTAGAAATGCTGAAAACAATGCAGACATTAACTACAAAAACAGAAAAGCAGAAGTGGGTAAAACGAGGAGCAATTCTCAAAGAAGGACTGTACATCTCCAAGGAGGAAAAGCCAATATTACCATCTAATTTATTTAGATATGCGGCTTTGTTGAGCCATGGGCAGAGCCATGTCTCAACAGGGGGGATGGTACAGTTAGTTAACAGAACATTCCAAACATACGGATTTACGAATTATACACAAAAATTTTGTGCAGCATGTCATATTTGTAATCAACATCATGCACAGGGAGCATTTAAACCGAAGCAAGGGAGTTTCCCTACACCACCATATCCGTTCCATACTATTTGCATGGATTTCATAGAATTGAATAAATGTGAAGGGAAAAAATACTGTTTAGTGATTATAGATATGTTTTCAAAATGGGTAGAAGCTTTCCCGACTAGGAATCCGGATGCAGCAACAGTGGCAAAAGCCTTAGTAAAAGAAATCATTCCTAGATTTGGCATACCGGAGAGAATTTATAGTGATAATGGAACACATTTTGTCAATCAGACAATACAACAGCTTGGGAGATTCTTTGGGATTTCTTTGAAGAATCATTGTGCTTACCACCCCCAGTCAGCAGGACTGGTGGAAAGGTACAATGGGATTTTGAAAAATAAACTGAGAAAACTGATGAATGAGACTCAGAAGACTTGGATTTGCTGTCTACCTTTAGCACTGCTGAGCATGAGGACTGTTCCAAATGTAAAAGGTTTGACTCCCTTTGAGGTAGTATTTGGAAGAGCATATTATGTGCCACAATGGAAAGCCCTCATGCCTGCAGAGCTGGAGGCTGATAGCTCATTAGCTAGTTATATGAAGAAATTGTTAACAAATAAGACTGTTTTGCAGTTGAACTCTTTTTCAGACAAAGAAGAAGCAAAACCGGAAGCCGTGCTGACCCCGGGGTCCTGGATTTGGCTGAAGGTTATCAAAAAGAAGAATTGGGCGAGTCCAAAGTGGGAAGGTCCGTACCAGGTACTGTTGGCAACGCCTACTGCAGTGAAAATTGCTGAGAGATCATCTTGGGTTCATTTGACACACTGTAAACCACTCAAGGAGTTTAAGTTAGATAAACATTTTGTAACCGATATACCACAGAAGCAGGATGGCCAGGGGCAGAGTGTATAGAAATACAAAGCAACCCCAAAGACATTGGTTCACTGGCCTACTGATCATACACCTGCTAACCATGTTTGTGGTAACCTTTTTGTTGTTATGGTTTTTCTTGCATATAACTACAGAAGTGAAACTGACGAAACGTGATGAACTTGCTATAGATTGGCATCCAAACTTTAACACATACCTAGCTATGAAACGAGTGTACGTAGAGACAATGAACGTTTCAAACTGCTGGGTTTGTACTGCAATACCCACAGCATATGGAGGACTTTTGATGTCTGCTGTCCCTCTGGGGATAAATGAAACTTGGGAGAACCTGTTGTTTGACACAGGTACTGTGAGATCACAGGACAAAGTGGCATTATACCTGCCTGTTACTCAAAAAGGAATTGTTTGCTTTATTAAAAATGACACACTCCAAGTTGGTTGGAGTAATTGTAACATAACTGTATCTTATAAATGTTATATAAAAGCTAAAGACCAGAGTACTAGTTGTAGCACAAATTATGATTCATATTTAAGCTTAATGAAAACAACATTAAGAGATGTGCAGAAAAATCCTGAAATGTATAAACAGTTATCTGCTATAGACAGGAAAATGTTTCATCCAGAGTTAACCCGCATCAGTACTAAAGTTGAAAATTGTTATTTTGTTTGTGGGAACAAAGCCTATAAATGGTTACCTGAGAATTGGTCCGGCAGTTGTTTTTTGGGTTATCTGGTTCCAGCCATAAGACATACTGCAGAATTACCTCTGGGTAAGATACGCAATGTAAGAGATGTAATCCAACAAACTGGGAACACGGTCAAGAAACCTGCTAATCCAGTGGGTAAAATTGAAGCAAGCTGGAGAGACCAGTCGAACGTGAAGGATAAAGAAAAATTGACCCATATGGACTTGAGTGACAGTGTCATATCCTGGGCTGGAATATTTCCAGCCTATGGAGCAGTCAAATCGATTTGGGAACTGAGGAAATTGTCAAAACTCCTCGAAGTGATGAGCAATGCAACTTTTTCCGCCCTCGAACTTGTAACCGATGAACTGAATGCAATGAGAACTGTTGTACTGCAAAACCGGATGGCTCTTGACTTCACCCTAGCGGCGAGAGGTGGTACGTGCGCGCTTATCAAAGAAGAATGCTGTGCGTACATTCCAGACAACAGACATGAAATCAACGACCACCTGGAGGTAATACAGCAGGTATCAGCAATGGCGGAACCAGGCCCAAACCCACTGATGAACTTTTTCCAGAATTTGTTCGGGGGGTGGGGGTCAATCCTAATGAATATTTTAATTGCTATCTGTGTAGTACTGCTCATAATTGGAGCATGTGTCTGCTGCGGGATACCCTGTATGAAAAGGTTAGTTAGAGATTTTGTTGACATATCAGTAACTGAGACAATGTATCAGGACTTGGAACTGAATCTGTTGATACCAAGTGAAAGCCTATCTGAAATATAAAACAAATGACTTACTTAGCTGAAAGTCCTCAAAGGGAAAAAGCTAAGAAATGAAATGATATTGTTTATGTTTCTAATAGAATGAAATGCATTAACAGGAGGGAGAATGTCAGGAAAATATGTATCTGGACATACAAACTGTTAAAAGAATATGTATTCAAATATATATATATTATTAGAAAAGTATGTATTCAAACATTTATAAACTGTTAGGGAAATGTGTGCTTTAGACATGAATAAATGTGCTCAAATCTATATGAAGAGCAAAGGTTGGAAAATAGTAGAATATGTAATGCATTTAATTCTGTTTTACTAAAATAATAGTAGAAATGAACTTGCATATTATTGTTTGAAACTCAGCTGCAGTGTGAATAAGGCTTGACCCTGAAAGCTGCCAGCTCGGCTGGAACATGTCTTTCAGTGAATAATTATTTGCAAAGTTAGAAAATAATGAATCTGTCTGCATGTGTATCTTTTTCCTGCTTACACCAAGGAGAATAGCCTTGTGAACACTACCGGTGATAAGAACCCAGCTGGAGAACAGAGAGACAAAGAGCTATATTAAAAAAGACATTCATCCATTGTATTCGAACTAATCTAAGGGCCTTAGATTAGTTACATCTTCATAAAGACATTGTGACTGACCAGGTGCTTTGCAATGCTGCAATATTCTCATGGGAAAGAAACTTTTAAAAATTGTAATATCAGCATTTTTCTTATGAATGGTCATGATGTAAAGGGCCTGTCACTGACCACGTCAGTGAGGTGGGCAAAGAGCTGATTGTAAACATTATAAAATGAAGGGTAATTCTCTAATAAAATCAGTCAAAATTCTGTACATGCTTGTGTATGGTTTTTTGCCTCCTAATGATCATTAGAGCATATATGCATAATTGTTAGATATCTGAGCACCCTGCATTACTGTCTGTCATTATTGAAATATTTAATGATTTTTACAGTCTGAATTTAACAATTTATTTAACACATACTATTCAGGAGGAAAAGACTGTTTCAGTTGATATCATTCAGGAGAATCAGAATATATGTGCATAAACTGTGGATATATTTATCAGCACTGTTACTGTTATCCAGCATTACAGAATTTCTACAGAATGTTATTGTTTATCAGCACTGTTATTCAAGAGAGTATTCAGATATTATTAACATCTAATAAACCATTCTTAACTGAACTAGAGTGTGTACAGAATTCGTTCTGAAGAGTAAAAAAGTATTGGCCCATAAAGGAGAGACTGGCACCTGTTCAGCACAAGTTTGGGTAATTAAAAGATAAAGATATTCATTCTGGTCTCGTTTCAGATATTTCCAGTTAATTCCCGTATACTATAGTCTTACCAATTCTTTTAAACACACAAGTATAATGAGAATAAAGATGTATAGAAAGCATTAGTCACTGACTTGTATGCAGATGTCTTGCACCGTAAAATTCCCATACATGTGGTGTATGTTCTCCCCCCGGGATTCATGAAGCTTGCGCCAGGTGCAGGAGTAGCATCGGCAATCTAATGCCAAATATGGCCGCCGAGCGATTCAGGTATGAGCTGTTTCCATGTGCACTACCAGTGTACGCCAGAGCTGCGCAGCTCCTGGTGCATGTATGCTAATTACCCCATGCACAGCAGTCTAGCATGCAAATGAAGGTATAGAGCAATTCATGAAGTGGTGCAGGCATAGCGTAAGCATGAAGAAATGTAAACCAAAAAATGGTTTACATTTTTTCAAACATAAAATAGGAGTCATGAAAGTGGATCAAATGTACGTATTATAATGTTAATATATGCCAATGGCTAAATATATAGCCAATGGCATAAAAAAATGCACAACACATAAAAAATAACATTTAATGTCATGACCACACTAACGCAAAGTAAAATCACAGTGCAGTGGTGTGCAAACGGGATCTCAATGAAAATATATTTAGATGTCATAAAACTGTAATGTAACACAATTCATGAATTCCCCATAATAGTCAATGACACTCATGCTACACTACAACCAAGGTGCAAGGGTTGCTAAGGGCCTGTGACAGTGTTCTGCATGGTAACTAGGAATTAGTAGTCAATGTCATGCAAATGAGTCAAGTAATACTGAATCGCAAAATCCCCGCTGGCATAAGGATGTACCACACAGCATAGGGGTACAACGAGGTGTGGCCTGGAGGTAAAGATGACATCAAGAGAGGAGTGCGCCACCATAGCTGTAAGCACATTGGAGCATTGCTAATCTGGGTTGTCTGTTGCTAAGCAAAGCCGCAGGATAGGGGTGCGGAAGTAGCCATAGCTTTGCTTAGCTGAGAGCACACAAGGTAACCAAAAGTGCATGTGAACGTGTGCGCGGCACACACCATAGCTGAAACAGGAAGGATATGGGAAGACAATAAGGAAATGCTGCAGCATGGTAATTGGAGTACAAATGAGTAATTAACACCTAGGAACTCACAGTGGGCCATTGACAACAGCTAACAAGGCTGCTAGCAGCTACCTGCAGAACAGGAAAGGGGTGGTGCCATGCTGCAAAGAAAAGAGAACTGTCACAGCAGAACAAAGCAAACTTGCAGTAGATCAGCTACATAACATATTTCTCAACACAATCCTGGGTTGGGAAAGTACAAAACAAGAAAGTAGGCAGCTGGATGCATGCCTGACAATGGGAGGGGAATCAGATTAAAAAGTGAAGTAAAGGGCAATAGATGAATCATGGCAGCCAAGCGTAAGTCAACACCAAAGGCCCCACAATAGCAGTACCTGCTGTAAAACCCATAATTAAGATACCCTGCAGCTGGAATTGCACACACACACACACACACACACACACACACACACACACACACACACACACACACACACACACACACACACACACACACACACACAATTACACCAGCATAATCCATTGCACAATAGTATAAGGTATGAAAGCCCCACACACACACACTTGTGTATTCCCAGACACTCTGCACCATTGGTGTATACAGACGGGGAAGTTTTAATATGTACATGTTAGGGGCTGCCATAGCTTTGATTCACCAGCATGTATTGGAGACTGATGGTGGTGTGGAGGATGATGCTGACAACCATCTCAGGCACCAGAGGAAGAGAAGAGTGTTCAGACCCAGGGTAACCTACCAGGGTCTACATGATCTAGAGATAGTAGAGCTTTAAAGGGTGGACAGGGACACCATACAGCAAGTTGTTGAGCTGTGACGGCCATGCCTCACAGCCAGAAATAACAGAGGGGAACCCATCCCAGTGGACACGAAGGTATGTGTAAGCTTGAGAATACTAGCCACAGGTACCTTTCAAAGGCCAGCTGGGGATATCATGGGGCTCTCACAAGCATCAGCATCCAGGGTACTCCACCAGTTCCTGGATGCCATGTTACCACATGCCAATGAGCACATATACTTCCCCTGAACGCAGGAGGAGTTGGCCAGCAATATGCATCTCTTCCATCGTGTGGCAGACTACCCAGAGGTACTGGGTGCAATAGACTGCACACACATACACATCAAGGCACCACCTGGTGAGCAGGGTAGGAGCTACATAAAACACAAGGGATACCCATCCTTCAACTGCCAGGTCATGTGCAATGCCCAGGGCATTATCATGGATGTGTGTGCTGGCAGCCCTGGAAGCTATCACAACTCCCACATCTGGCATGCCTCACAGCTGTGTCAGGTATTTGCCAGGGGGGACATCCCATATGGCCACCTGGTGGGGGATGCTGGCTATGCACTGGTACCGTGGATGATGTCTCCCATCAGAAATGCACACACAGCCATGCAAGAACGCCATAATGAGGCACGTGCAGAAACCACAATCATCATAGAAAGTGTGTTTGGGATGCTGAAATCATGGTTCCGTTGCTTGGACATATCTGGTGGAGCCTTGCAGTACTCTCCAGGCACGTATGCCCACATCGTCATAGTATGTGCCATGCTACACAATATCATCCTGTGGAAACAGCTGCAGCAGGGACAGAATGGTGAAGGCCCTCACGGCCCACCACCATTGCCAAGGGCCCCACAGGCACAGAGGGACTCAGACCATGAACACCCTGTTCCAGCCCCAGTAGGCAGACAGAGGCATGCCCAGCATGCTCATGCATTGGCAAAGAGGGAAGGTATAGCACACACACTGACAGTGTAGGCATTTATGGACTGACACCCTTCTCCACCTGCACACACAGCAAACATGGATGGCACACACACATGACCACCTGTAAATTGTCATGTATAGGTGGTCTACTGTGTGCATCCTACATAGGTAGCCCTCAACTATTGCACACACAACTGCCACTGGCACAAGGTAAGTCAATACCTGAACAGTAAATTAAGCTATCAGCATGTGTCCATACTGTATGTATAGGTTCATAGATACATAGGTAGGTACATGCCTAACTGCCCGAGGCCACTCATAAGCAAAGCCAAAAAGTGTCTGCTGTCATCACCCCATTGATTAACTAACTGTCCGTCTGTGGAGCAGAGCCAATTGCAGAATCCCTGGGGTGTATCCACTGTTCCCCACCCACTCTGCAAGGATTCCCTGGAGTGTTAGTAAGGGGTTTCGTATAATGTAATCAGGGATGTAGTTCCAAATAATGGGGAGTACCCATGACAGGAATCTGTCACTCCAGCATCTTCCAGTTATGGTTGTGGAAAGGTGTAGCTCATTACAGTGTGTGGCTCACTGTGACATGGATGCCCATAGGTTGAGCATATCCATTAAGCCTGACTTGGACATGGCTTTGTTGGCCAGGAAATATCATCCCTGAGTGAATGAGATGCCACTGAGTAATGCATGAGTTTATGCAGTCTGGCAACATAGGACACATGTCTGAGGGCATTATCCCTAAATGCAAGGTACATTTGTGGCCCTTCCAGCTGTCAGATGTGTCTTCTGAGGTACATCCAAAATGGGTTATCATACTTGATGATGCAATTGATGACTGATGAGTAAAGGGGCACAATAACCTAAGTTTGTTTAAACATGAACCCTTAAGTAATCAGATGGCCTACATAGATGGATGTACTAACTACTTTGCACATATGACTGTCAAAGGAGAGATCACTATGTAATGTACTCCCCGCATACCCATTACATCATTTGAATTATACTGTCTGCCATTCATGTGTTAATATGTTTGTGTGGGTAGTTTCCCAAAATGGAATGACCATGCAGTATGTGGCCTTGAGCTGGAGGCCATCACTCTGACACCCTGTGTTGGTCTATATGTGACCCCTTGAAGGACATCTCTGACAGCTGGACTGTCAGTTATGGCTCCCAGTCTGCAGCAATCACCAAACATGGCCTGCTGTAGTCCAACTGTGTTAGCCCATACCTCTGAGAAGTATATGGCAAACAGTAGGGGTCCCAGGACTGAGTCCTGTGGGACACCAGTTGTGACTGGTCAAGAGTTGGACCTGGAGGCTGCTAGGCTTACCATGTGGGTTCTGTGTGTAAGCCTGTTGGCAAACAAACCTGTGATGTATGGGTGTATGTACTAGCTGGTGTGTGTAGAAATAATACCTGAGTGGGGAATGGTGTCAAAACCCTTGGCGAGGTCCAGGTAGTATGTGTGAACTACCACACCCCACACCTAAAGTTTAGTTGGCTGTAAGATGTCAAACTGGTTCAGTAGGCATGATCTGCACTCAATCAAGGTGACCTGGGTTGAGTCAAGTGTCTGAAGGTTACCATTGTCAATGTTCATGAGTGCCATGAGGATGCACTCTATAGCCGTGCAGATCAGGCTACTCAGGCCTATGGGGTGGTAGTTACTATGGTCAGTTGTGTCACCACCTTGTAAGAGTGTAATAGCTGTTGCCATGCACCAGTGAATGGCCATGTAGCTTGTGTAGAGGCTGATGGTGAATTGCTAAATTAGACGGAGGGGCCACTTTGTCTTGTAGTGTCTGCAGGATACAGTCTGGGACACCATCTGCCTCCATTGATGCTCTGTCATGCCATTTAAAAGGGCCATTACCACCTGTATGTCACAGATGTCTGGGATACTGTACATTTTAGGTATTGTTGTGGGCCCAGTAGGGGGTGAAGCTTGCTCCGAATGTATCATCAAGTGTGTTGGTGATATCAGTAGGGTCAGTATATTCAGTGCAATATTGCACCAGCACAGTGAAAATCTGTGTGCTACTGCTTGCATCCTTGACATAGCCAAAGAAGCCTTTGTGGTCATATTCCGAATCCATGCCTATTTACCTGTGGATGTCAGCCTTGGATGATTACATGAGTAACATAAGTATCTTGCTAATACTGGTCACAGACATCTGCATGTCTTGGGATTTGCTGTTGTTCTGGACTACTGTACTACTTCTCTTGTATAGCCTGTATAATGCAGGGATTCAGCAGACTGGTGTCCTTGTGTAGGAGTAGCTAGTCCTGGTTTGCCGTTGATGGCACGACCCATACATCTTTGTAGGTGCTTATAGAGTGCATTTGTAATTCTATCTGTATCTTGAGCAGTGTCATCCCTGAGCGTGGAGGCTGTGAACCCTCCCACCTCTGTCATTAGTATTGTGGATTTAGCTGTAGGAAAGGTATTTACTGTGTGTTCCTTGTGTGGGGAAGATGGTTGAGAGTAGACATCATCAGTGAATAGTTCATAATCAGATCTAAACAGTGACTGGTTTACCTCTGCTGTAGTGCACCTGTTGCACATGCCAGTGATTACCACTTCTAGTATGTTTTCACCTCTCGTTAGTCCATCAACCAACTGATACAGGCCATATGAGGTGATAAATCCCAGGAAGCACTGTGCCTGGAAGTGCATACTCAAGTAGGTTATTCAGTTAAGTGTAGGGTAGCCGACATTGATCATTAACAGGGTGTCTAGTCATGTTTACGACTGTCTGCCGATACTTGTAGTGGTTCTCCTGGGTCATGGAGGGTTATCTGTAGCAGCTCACAGTTTGCATTACAGTCGTGGCTGATCTTAGCTGCAAATGGATGATCACAGAGGTATCATGCTGCCCCACTAATTTGGAGGTGTAGTTATCCCCGATGAATATGTATACACCCCCTCAATGTCTGCGCCAGTCCATGTACAGTGGCTGAAATGTGTGTTATGGGTTGTAGTCTGGTAGTGCCGGTGTGCTCACAGAAGCCTTATACAGGTCCCAGTCACAGAACAGATGTAGATGTTGCCCATACTGAAGGGTGCTGTGAGTGCATGCATGTTGTGAGTACTATCCCTGTGTTGAGTAGCCTAACCCTCATTGGTTCCACTATTGTGCAGTTCATGGAGGTGAGATCCACCTCTGAGATCTGCCTAAAAACGGCACCATGGGTGTTCCAATAGCCTTGGCCAGCATTCCAAAGCCTTAGGCTGACACATGCAAGTTGGTATGGAATTGTTGCAGGCATGTATCCCATCTGTGCTTGTGTCCCATCTTTCCTGTAGGTAACCTACTGGTAAGCAACACAAAGCCTGCAACTTATACATGTCCACTAGCTTCCAAGATAGGCTTTTGGGGTGATTATGTATCAGTAGTCTGTATGCTATTGCTGTACTTAACTGTTGTCTGACTACATGGTGATGTTACACTGTATATTATGATCAGAAAACTTTGTATAATCACATATGATGTTGGAGATGGTCTGCACTGTAGAGGTTCACAGATAGGTAGTAGACTATCTGCCCAAGGGAATTTAGAAGCATAGCTACAGTGTGGTGGCTTTACCTGCACCGTTGATGAAGTAACTGAGACTCTGTCAAGCATAGCCAATGAAGTGATTCCAGGCAGAGTTGCTGGAAGCTGTTGAAGACTGTTGTGCTGTAGGGTGATAGGGGCACATAGTGATCTCAAAAGGGCATGTTAACATGATAAACCAACAGCATTCAATTTCCCCAACAGGTCTTGCAGCAGTAGAACTGGAGTGGCTCCCACACACCCTGGCTATATGTGTCTGGGACACATGATCCCAGGGGTGTATATACTGTTGCCCAGTCACACATCAAGGTTTCCCCTGAAGTGTGTCAGTGAGTGGCTATGCCAAATGTAGTTAGGATGTTAATGTATAGTCTCCCAATTCATGTGTCATGTCGGTATTTTGAGAAGCTCAATGGGTGTGGGTGGCTCCGCCTGTTGTGTAGCCAAGCTTACACATAGGATTCATTGACATAGGAAATAGGCAGAAGGAATGTCAATGTCAACAGTGCAATGGCTACAGCATTCGCATAATATCTGTGGAGTCCTCGTTCAAATCCCAATAAAGTCAGAGATGATTTACATGTTACATAGTATACCTTAACCACAGCTTGCATATATAGGTAGTATTCCACAGAATAATAAACATGTGGCGGACACAACCACTGAAATGTGTGTTAATCACCCTTGCACTACCAGTGCCTGCTCTGAGAGGTAAAATTACCAGTGCCAGGAGCAGAACATGCAACAATGTACACAATCTTCAGAATAACCTACCACTAAGCTACCTGAGATGTACCAACAGCAGTTGTGTATACTGACAGGTTAAAAAACACAAAAGGTAGGAATGTGTGGAAATAGGATAAACTGGCATGTACCCAATGAAAGGTGTATGCTCTATATATATATATATATATATATATATATATATATATATATATATATATATATTTGTCAAAGAAAAAGATGTTATCTTGACATTAATTAGAGATATCACGCAGCAATGACTTTAGGTAAGTAAAAATGTTTATTTTACATGCATGGAGACCAGCTACATGGTTACAGATGTCAGCAATGGTCTGCCTGTTAATACGTTGCATTCTTCTTATATAGCTTTTTACTTCCTGCAATATAGCACACTCAACATTATAAATGAAGTTACAGTTTAACTGTTTTTTCCAGCTAGTATCATAGCTATTTACAACATCAGCAGCTTAATGGTTAACTTCTACTTTCTCAACATTTTGAAGGACATTTTCAGTTAGCACGTACACAGGATATCTTATTTTGGCCTTCTGCACTTTGGACAGTTTAAGAAATCATTCTTGCACAAAAACACCCAATGATTAACTAATTCTTTTGCAGCAACAGCAGAAATAAGTGCTTGCCATGTAAGATAACAGATGTGACCTTTGCTCATGCAAGCACAGCATTTACTTATTTCTTTATGTTTTAAGGTGTACAATGTGTTGTACTTTTAATATTTTTCCACAATTCCCCCCTAACAACACATTTACACCTTATTCAATGTCAGAAGCATAACACAATTCTTGATCTGTCATTAACAGGGTATCTTGAGTAGTGGCAGAAAAGGTCTTAGAAATGATTGCCTTAATGCAGGGTATACAACAACACCCTAATACTACAAATACAATAATCCCAACACATACAGCAATAAGGATGTTCATCAACACTGAACCCCAGTTACCGAATACATTTTGAAAAAAGTCAGTCAAAGGATTTGGGCCAGGCTTAGTCAGTTCGGATACCTGCTGGATCAATTCTAGATGACTCCGAATCTCATGTTCATTATCAGGGATGAAAGAACAACATTCTTCGTGTATTAACGCACATGTACCTCCTTTCGCCGCCAGGGTAAAATCAAGCGCCATGCGATTTTGCAATACCACTGTCCTCATGGCGGTCATTTCATCCATTACCAATTCCAGCGCTGAGAAGGTCGCATTGCTTAATATCTCTAATAATTTTGACAACTTTCGCAATTCCCAGATGGCTTTGACTGCACCATATTGTGGAAGAATGCCAGACCCTGAAATGACATCATCACCGAGGTCCATGTGTGACAAACCCTTTTTGCTTGCATGTGCTAAGTCATGGTGATATATCCATGATGCATCAATATTACCAACAGGGTTAGCAGGTTTGTTTAGAGACCTTGCATTCCGAATCTTACCCTGAGGTAATGTGTACGTATGCCTAATAGCTGGTATTAAATACCCCAGAAAACAGCTTCCCGACCAGTCATATGGCAACCATTTATAAGCCCTTCTACCACAAATGAAATAACAGTCTTTTACTGTAATGGTAACACTTATGGGGTTCATCACATTATTTTCTTCTAACAACCCCAAGAATAATAGGTTGTACACAGATTCCATTTTTTCATGGAAGTTAGGGTCTGTTAAAAGCTTTTTTATAGGGGTAAAGTTTGTCATACATCCTGAGTTATCTTTATTACATTTGTGAGCTATGGTTACATTACACTGACTTAGCCCCACTTTGTTTGTCTCACCATTTTTTGAAAAACACACAGTTCCATTTTTCCTGCTGCGTAACGGCAGCGCTACCTTATTTTTTGATGTGATATTTGCTGTTTCAAATACTAGACTTATCCAAGTCTCATTGATCCCCAGCGGGACCGTATCTAACATCAATCCACTATGTACAGTAGGTATTGCAGTGCATACCCAACAATTTGAGACATTCAGAGATACTGCATAAGTAATTTGCATAGCTTGGTATGTATTGAAATTCGGGTGCCAGTGTATAGGTTTGTCTCTTTTTGAACGATTAGCTTCATTATGGAACAGAAATGGCCAAAACAAAAATACCACAATTACAATAATTATAAGCAGTAAAACATTACAATAGAACCATGTTCTTTTGCCATTCTTATTGTCCTTCATAGTCTTAACAGTTAGTCAGATCTTCTGCCAAGTTAAAACTTTTGACAGTCTTGCAATGCATCAAATGGATCCACGTAGGTCGCTCTTTTATCCAAACTGCCATAGGTGTGGATATCAGTACTTGATATGGTCCTTCCCACTTTGGAGAGGCCCACGTTTTACGTTTAACAATTTTTATCCAGACCCACTCACCAACCTTGACGTCCAACGTTTTGTCTACAGGCTGTTGCCCTGAAAAGAAATCATGTGAAAGGGAAGTGTTAGTTTTTTCTAATAATTGTTTCATATATTCTGCTATATCTTCACCCCCCTCACGTTCCGCAGGCAGCAACCCTTGCCACTGCGGAACATAATACGGTCTTCCATACAACAGTTCAAAAGGGGTGAGGCCCTTTGCGGTCGGTGTGGTCTGCATAGAAAGTAAGGCTAGCGGCAGGCATGTAAGCCAAGATTGATGTGTCTCGGCCATTAGTTTGCGCAGTTTACTTTTTAAAATACCATTGTGGCGTTCAACCAACCCTGCTGATTGCGGGTGGTAGGCGCAGTGATGTTTTAACTCAATTTGAAAGACAGCGGCCAGTTTTTGGATAACCTGGTTAACAAAATGTGTCCCATTGTCTGAATAGAGACGTGCAGGTAAGCCAAAGTGTGGGACAATGTGATTTGTGAGTATCTTAGCCACTGCTAATGCATCCGGGTGCCGTACTGGGAAAGCTTCCACCCATTTTGTAAATGCATCAATAATAACCAGAACATACCGGGTTTGATTTACTGGTGTTAGTTCAATAAAATCCATACAAATGGTATGAAATGGGTAGGGAGGGAGGGGGAATTGTCCCGGTGCTTTTCGTATTCCCCCCCCATGATACCGGGCACATAGCAAACATGACAAACAGAAACGTTTTGCATAAGCTGAGAAACCTTTTGCCCAGAAGGTCTGTAGTACCACCTGGGTCATTATAGAGGGGCCCACATGAGTGGGTCCATGAACAATCATAGCTGCATAGCGAAACAAATTTAAAGGTAGTACAAACTTGTCATTTGGTCCCATATATACTCTCTGGTTTTGATATGCCCCGTACTTAACCCATTTAGCTTTTTCCTTTTTTGTACTAAGTTCTTGCATTACTTGTAAGGTCTGCAAGTCAAATTTATCAGTGGGAGCCAATGGGGTAGTTGGAGGATTTGTGGTGGACTCAAGTGCAAACAGTGATGAGGCTGCTATCTGCTTTGCCGTTTTATCTGCTAAGGCATTTCCCCGAGATACTACATCTGTTCCCTGTGTATGTGCAGCACATTTACAAATAGCCAACGCCCTAGGCAGTTGGACTGCCTTTAAAAGTTCAAGAATTATATCTCGATGTGTGATAGGCTTACCAGCGGCGGTGACCATTCCCCTGTTTTTCCATTGTTGTGCAAAAACATGTACGGTTGAAAAGGCATATTGGCTGTCAGTGTAAATCATAACAGCTTTTCCCTCGGACAGTGTGCATGCTCTGTATAGTGCTATTAGCTCTGCTGCTTGTGCAGAGAAATTACTGGGTAGGGGCTTCGCCTCAATTACTTGCGTCCCAGTTGTCACGGCATACCCCACTAAGGTGCGACCAATATCATTTTTACGGGCTGAGCCGTCAACAAAGAGGGTCCAGTCAGAGAAAGGTAAAGGTTGGTCTTTTAGATCAGCCCTAGGTAATGCATTTGAGTGTATTAAATCTAGACAGATATGTGGTGTACCATCAGTAGGAATGGGTAACAAGGTAGCTGGGTTAAGCGTCGTGCATCGTTCTATGGTCATGTGTGGCTGCGACAGTAAAATTGTCATGCAGGCTAAGTGTCTTCCAGGTGATAAAAACATGAGTTTATCCTGCAACAGAATAACTGCAACTGAATGTGGCACTCGCAGGGTTAGGTTATGAAATAGCACCAAGCTAGCCGAGGCTTGTACAGCTAGTGCTGCCGCAATTACAGCTTGCACACAGTGTGGTAGGGAGCGTGCCACAGTGTCTAATTTACTGGAATAGTATGCCAGGGGTCGATATTTTTGCCCATAAGTTTGCATTAATACTGAGGTCATGAACCCTTGCTTACAATCCACTACCTGGACAAATGGTTTAGTATAATCTGGAAAGCTTAAGGTAGCTGAGCCAGCTATAAGTTGTTTAACCTTTGTGAAAGCCGTGATGGCTCATTCTGTCCACTGTATCTGGCTGTGTGCAGTCATAGGTTTTGAAAAAATAAGGTCCGACAGGGCGCTGACTTCTTCAGCATAATTAGGAATCCAACTTTGGCAGAAGTTTGTTATTCCTAAAAAGGACAACATTTGCTTTTTTGTAGCTGGCATAGGGGCTTGTAAGATAGCCAGCTTTCTATCTTCATTTAACTGCTTTCCGGTCTGTGAAACAATGTGTCCTAAATACTTTACTGCAGTCTTGCAAAATTGTAACTTAGACTTGCTTACCTTGTGCCCTTGTGTAGCTAAAAAGTGCAGTAAACGGACTGTTTCCGACCTGCAGGCATCTTCCGTGGGCGCCGCCAGCAAAATATCATCAACATACAGCAGCAAGTGGCAGTCCTGTTGTGGATGAAACTGCGCCAGGTTAGAGGCCATCTCCTGAGCAAAAATAGTTGGACTTTCACAGTAGCCTTGCAGCAGCCTTGTATACGTGTACCTTTTTCCCATAAACGTAAATGCAAACCAAAATCTGCTACTCTCCTGTAAGGGGATTGAAAAGAAAGCGTTACTTAAGTCAATAACAGAAAAATGCTTATCAATTGGTCTGATGTCATTTAGTAGAACCGATGGATCTGGGACGACTGGTGCTCTGGGGACGACGGCGGCGTTCCCTGATTTGTCCCAAAACAGATCCAGCAAACAAATTTTAGTCACTTTGTATTTTAAAAATTGTTGTTCATACTTTTCGTCTGGGCCCACATACTGCCGGTAATACATTGTGCAATGCAATGGGCAAGCTACTATTTTGGGAATCTCATTTTTACTTAGGGCCAAGTTAGTTAGATCCGTCACTACACTTCGAGGTCCTGTTTCAACCAAATCATTACTATACCAGTAATGTAAATCGTCCTGTCCTATTCGCAACATTGTATTGTGAATGCCTTGTATCTCCACCCGCTGTGCCGACACCCCACATGCGGTAGGAACTACCGCTATCCCAAACATGTGCATTAAGTCCCTTCCTAACAAATTTACTGGACATATCTTAGAGATTATTACCCGGCACTTGGCCGTTTGATTGGTTAACGGATCTGTGATCCATAATGGTTTTGAAAGGGGTTCTTTATAAATACGTCCATTTGCTGCCTTTACCAAAACCGAATCTTCTGATGTAGCCTCAGGCGGGACCACTGAGGCCTTTACTAAGGTTCAAGAAGCTCCCGAATCACATAAAAAATCTGTGTCAACCCCCTCTACTTGCAGTGTGATAATCGGTTGTGTTTCTAACTGTATCGTCATAGCCAAAGCCGTCAAATCTACTATTGCCGGGTTTTCCTCCGGACCGGAGGTGGCTTCATTTCCCATTTCCCCTTCATCTTCATCAGAACTTTCACTCACTTCCTCATTACTCTTTAACACTTGCACTCCTCCTATTGCCTTACCTTCTATTGTTTCCATCTCTATGTTTTGACAGGCTTCCGCTTTACCTTCATTGCCATCATATAGTCATGCTGACCCCTCATAGCCTGTCTCGCCAGTGTACTGGCAATCCCTTGCAAAATGTCCTTTTTTTCCACATTTGAAACATTCTCCCCGTTGCAGTCTGCCCTCATAGTCTTGGGAATGTCCCCCTCCTCGCCCTCTACCTCGTCCCCTGCCTCGTCCTTTTCCCCTGTTTGCCACGCCCTGTGCTAGCATTAAGGTGCCACTTTCGGAAATTACAAACGTTTGCGCCTGCTTTTGTTTTTTTTCTTCAATGTATTTTTCTGTGTGTCTGGCGTATTCTAACATAGGTTCTAGACGCGCCACCCTATGGTCTATCATATGTTTATAAATAAATTCACTGATTGCCGTTTTGCAGCCTTTTAAAAAGGCATTTTTTAGTTGTTGTTCATAGGTGGAGTCATTTTTTTGACTCTCCGGTTTATCTAACCCGCTATGACTATCAAAACACTGCGTAAGTCTATGCAGGTATTGGTCTACACTTTCCTTTTCTTCCTGTATACAGCGATTAATGCACGTCCAGTCAGCTGTTGGTTTCCATTTCTTTGTAATGCGTTCTAAAAGCGCCTTACTTTGTGTCTCTAATTCTGCAGAGTTATGCCGGAAAGGTCTGTCATGGTCATCTAAGGGTTTCCAGCCCTCACAAACTAAATGCCAGTCGGGACCTATTATTTGGCGCAATACCTGTTCAAGTTCTACAGAATTTAGTCTGTAACTGGCCATCATGCCGTCTATGCCTTCCCCAAATCTCGCTAGATTTTCCTTTGGGTGTGGGATGCCCTCAACAGCTTTTCGAACATCTTCCCGTGTCCAAGGTCTATATACCAATAGGACGGGTCCCTGCCCGTCGTGTCCTGCCTGTGGATTTGCAACTTCGATAAGAGGGTTTATTTCCTCAGACAATGGTTTTACCATATACTCGGATTTGTCTATGGTGCGATTACGAAGTACTATTTTATCGTCAGATGCTTTTACTAGTGACACAGGTGGAATGGGTTCTGCGTTTTCCTGATATCTTGGCGGGCTGTCACCATCTTGTGTAACAGCACCCGCATAGGGCGGGGCCGTAGGTCTACGGCGACTATTCGTTTCATTGTCGTCTTTTTGCATAAAATAGACACCTTTTGCGCTTGAGTCACCCTCTCCTCGCCTAGAATGTTTCTCTGAATACATTTTATTAGCTTCCTCCAACCATCTTTGAGCTTGCGGGAAGCCCAATTTTCGCTGTTTCCTTACTGAACTACTCGCCTTTTTTCTAATTTCTCTTACTAGGTTTTGACATTCTGGTTTATTTAAATGTCCACTAAACCCAAAAACCTTTCTCCATTTTACTAAATGCTTTACATTTTCAGGATTTAAATCATACATATATTTAGCATCCTGGCTCTGTTCTTCCGGTTTACGGCAACAGCCACTTGCCGCACCCATTTTTCAATCTATTCCCCCTTTTTTTTTTTTTTTTTTTTTTATCCTGAGATCTCGCCCTTTATTTGAAATACTCTTTACCTGAATATTTCCCTGTTTTGACTAGTCCCCCATTCTTAGTAAAAGAAAGTTCGTCGACCCACTTACCTTACTGCGGAAATCTCGTCCCGTTCGGCACCGTCTCACGGTTCGAATCTGTAGAGCGACCTGCCTCTTTCAACGACTTGTGTCGGAGGTCTTTTTGAAACCTAAAGGGAGTCCTCAGATTCGTCCTCCCTACCTGATCAGGTTTTTATCGGTCTCTCCAGAACCAGATTCACCCCGCGTAGAGGTGCCCCACGTTGGGCGCCAAGTAATGTCAAAGAAAAAGATGTTATCTTGACATTAATTAGAGATATCACACAGCAACGACTTTAGGTAAGTAAAAATGTTTATTTTACATGCATGGAGACCAGCTACATGGTTACAGATGTCAGCAATGGTCTGCCTGTTAATACGTTGCATTCTTCTTATATAGCTTTTTACTTCCTGCAATATAGCACACTCAACATTATAAAGGAAGTTACAGTTTAACTGGTTTTTTCCAGCTAGTATCATAGCTATTTACAACATCAGCAGCTTAATGGTTAACTTCTGCTTTCTCAACATTTTGAAGGACATTTTCAGTTAGCACGTACACAGGATATCTTATTTTGGCCTTCTGCACTTTGGACAGTTTAAGAAATCATTCTTGCACAAAAACACCCAATGATTAACTAATTCTTTTGCAGCAACAGCAGAAATAAGTGCTTGCCATGTAAGATAACAGATGTGACCTTTGCTCATGCAAGCACAGCATTTACTTATTTCTTTATGTTTTAAGGTGTACAATGTGTTGTACTTTTAATATTTTTCCACAATATTAAAACAATGGACCACAGAGATGAAGAAAAAACAATAAATATGAAAATCTCTGAGCACAGGATCCCAATAAAGGCAGACTCACTTGTAGTTCGTAGTCAAATCAAATTTAATCCACACAATAAAACAAAGTTACAAAAGGTTTAGCACTTTCATTTCCTGACCGGAAACTTCTTCAGAACAATAAAATTACATACAACTTTCTAATTTATAGACAATTTAAAAGTCAGTATAAAATATGATTGGTTCATCCATAAGTTGATTGCTCTAATTAAAATACAAGTTAAAGTCATAGTGCAAGTGCAGGTTAATAGTGGCAAAGCATAGCTAAATTTCCTCAAATTCTTCCATATAATTCATCCTATGCATACTAGATGTAAACATAAAAATTCTTAAAACTGTACATAAAACAATATGATCTGAATAAATATAATACAATACAATGTCAAATTAATGACTGTTATGAAATAAATAAATTCATATATAATATATAATATATAATGTGTAATAAATATAATTAAATATAATTAAATGTATTTGTTTTTTTAAAAAAACACAGTATATAAATATATAATATATAATATTGTATTATGTAATATGTAATAGTAATAGTAAGTGTATATGTATACTTTGTGCATTATATTTGCATTTGTATTTAAATCCCCATTTATGGTTTATGGTTAATATTGTGAAATATTTTCGTTTCTTAGACAATATTTTTAAAGTTTGGAAGGGTACAGAGATTGATATACCCAATGTTATGGAGTTTTTTTAATAAATCTACTGAATTTCTTAGGTTCACTTATGAATTTAATACAGATGAGATACACTATCTTGATGTATGTATAGTGAGGGACATTTTGAATAAAAAATATGTATCAAGAATTTTTAGGAAGGCTTGTTTTTCCAACTCATATTTACATTATAGTAGTAATCACCCACCCCTACAGAAAAAGAATATTATTAAAGGACAAATGGTCAGGGTAGCAAGGATGACTTCAGCCTATGTTGATTTTAGAAATGAATTGGAATATGTACACCAACTATTTTTGGAGAGAGGCTACCCTGATACATTAATAAGTTCCATTAAGGAAGAGATGACAAAGGGATGGGGTACAAGATTTATACCCCTATTAAATACCGAATATAATAATGTGAACCAAGATTTAATATTAGATGATACTGAGACAAACAATGGGACCCATCATATAGAAAAAACTACGCCTTTTTTGGTTATGACATACAACATAGGTACCAATACAATGAAAAAGGCTCTTGACAAAACATGGGACATGTTCAGGAGTATGCCCAATAGATTAGAAATATTTAACAAACGTTTGATGTACAGTTTTAAAAGGGGCTCCAATCTCAAAGACATTTTTGAGAAGTCTGGAAATGAGAATGGGGACCAGATGATTAAAAAGGGAACCTTGTGTTTTGGGAGATGCTCACAATGTACATTCATAGCCAATAAGGGGGACCAATTCTTACCAACCATCCCATTTAAGCTAAAAGAAAAGGGACATTATACTTGTTATACTAAGGGAATAGTTTATTTAGCATACTGTACATCATGTTGGGCATATTATGTGGGAAAAACAGAAAGACATCTTCGTCAGAGAATATATGAACATATGTATGATGTTAATAGAAGTAAGGAAACTAATGCACTTTATAGACACACCATAGTTTGCAAAAAATGCTAATTTTAAATTTTGGATTTTGGAGATGCTACCTAAGGACAGTAGAGGGAGTGACTGGGAAAATAAGTTGTGTTTCAGGGAATTAATTTGGCAGTTGCTGGTGGATGCAACTAATCCACCTGGGATGAATGACCACATCTCCCTGTTACCAGCTTTAAAACTCAGAGCAAACAAAATAAAATAAAATGCACATACAAACATAATGCACAAAGTATACATATACACTTACTATTACTATTACATATTATATAATACAATATTATATATTATATATTTATATACTATGTTTTTTTAAAAAACAAATACTTTACATTACATTTAATTATATTTATTACATATATATTATATATGACTTTATTTATTTCACAACAGTCATTAATTTGACATTGTATTGTATTATATTTATTCAGACCATATTGTTTTATGTAGTTTTAAGTATTTTTATGTTTACATCTAGTATGCATAGGATGAATTATATGGAAGTTTTTGAGGAAATTTAGCTACGCTTTGCCACTATTAACCTGCACTTGCACTATGACTTTAACTTGTATTTCAATTAGAGCAATCAACTTATGGATGAACCAATCATATTTTATACTGATTTTTAAACTGAAGATAAATTAGAAAGCTGTATGTAATTTTATTGTTCTGAAGAAGTTTTCGGTCAGGAAATGAAAGCGCTAAACCTTTTGTAACTTTGTTTTATTGTGTGGATTAAATTTGATTTGACTATGAACTACAAGTGAGTCTGCCTTTATTGGGATCCTGTGTTCGGAGATTTTCATATTTATTGGTTTTTCTTTGTCTCCATGGTCCATTGGTTTTGTGTTACTTGTTTTTTTCTCTGATGGAGCTGCAGGATTCTCAAGGGGCCTCACAAACTATGAGGAACGACAGATCTCTCATTGGTGAACTTACTCATTTGATCCAGGCTTTTTCACAGCCGGATATGGTCACATTGGAACTAGAATCATCTTTTCCTTGTGTGCAATCTACTGTCAGCAACCAGGGCAGGACTCATATTCATCCAGGAGCAAGACCTAAACAGAATGACGGAACACCCTCGCAGGGTTCCATTGGGACTAATGTTGAACACCCTGAGCCTAACACAAGTGAGCGAGGTAATACACAGCTCAATACACGCTTTGTTTCATTTCTGGACATGTATGCGGACATTAATTTCAATAAATGGTTAAATAAAAGCTTCGGTCATATGGAGCTAAAAGAACGTGGTAAGAAACAAGACACTTCTTACTTGGAGAAGTGTAAACTTCCAAAAGGTTATATGTTAAAATTCAAAAACTTGAACCTGGATAATTGTTTTTTAACTGAATGTATTAAGAGGAAACATGTGTCTAAGGGTCTTAGACTCAACAAGTTTCCAAATAACATTATACCAGGCTTGACGTTTTTTAAAGAAATTGTGGACATTTTAAATGATTGTGGTATAGCTCTTATGAGAGCTATGGTTAACAACAATAATACTTTAATTGATGAGTTAAAGGAAAATATTGATAGAATTAACAAAGAAATTTGTGAAGATTTATTGTTTAATGTGCAAGAGTATAAGCAGGATTATTTAGAGTTTTAAATTATGTTGATTACAATATGGCCAAAAATTACAAGAGAAAACTGGGCAAGTTAGATAGAGATGACTGGGCCTATGAAAAACAACAGGCATACACTGTAGGTCATAAAAAAGATTATTCTAACAACAATTTCAACAGGAGAGAGTTTAAACAGGTATGTTATTCTAATTCTAATTCAAATGTAGGATGCTACCATTGGGAACAAGCTGGAAATAAAACACAAATGGAAAATGGGAATGTTCAACGGTTTGAACATACCTACAATGAGGGGAATAGTGAGTATGAAGTCCCTTTAGAACAGGAGGGCTTCAGGAGATCTGAAAGGACCTGAGATTTGCCAGCACACCCAACATACGCACAAGTTATGGGGAAACACCTTCAGAGGCATCAGGGGAACATACATTACTGAACAGTAATGACACATGATCAATTAGTTTCATCAGCAATGAGAATTTGGAGGTTACAAACAATAATATGGATATGGAACAGTATGGGGCACTTCACTGTCAAATGAATACAGATCATTGTACTTCCACCAAAGTGAACAGTAACAGTTTTTTTATGTATAATTACACTGACATCAGCATAGATGACAGACATTTGTCATTATTCAAAAAAAGGTTTCACCTTTGTTCCTGCTAAACATGTTGATATATCTGAATTTATTCTTGATGTAAAACTATTCACCAGGAAATTAAATTTGGAGGTTCTGGCTTCCAATAGTGACCCACATGACTGCTGGACTATCAGACCAAGTGCTGACTTACTGAGGAGAAGTACATATACCCCCCCCCACATAATGATATTAGTAATTTTGAAAAGGTGTTAATAAAGGAAATAAAATCTAGTTATTATAAAAACAAAAATAGATATCCTTACAACAGTTTGAATTTAGAAGAAAGGGCGACTTTGGACAAAATTACACAGTATTACCCTAAAATTAGGATTATGAAGCCTGGCAAGGGTGGTGGGGTTGTTTTAATGGAAAATTGGTCATACATTGCTAAAATGATGGAGATTTTGGACACAGAGGGACGTTACATTATTATATCTAGAAATGAGCTTAATATAGCATACAAAAAGATAGACCTTATTATTGAGGACAATTTGCTTCAGGGGTTAATTGATGACAAACTGTATAGATTTTTTAAGGTTGAAAAACTAGTTCCCTCTACTATATTCGGCACCCCAAGGTGCATAAAGACAATCAAAATCCACCATTAAGACCCATTGTGGCATCAGGTGGTTCCAAAACTCAACCATTAGCTGTCTATGTAGATACAAAATTAAAACCTTTTCATAAACTATACCCACACATTTTAATTGATTCCAGGGACCTTTTAAAGAAAATAAATCAATTAGAATTTAAACGTCAGTACTCATTCCTCACTATTGATGTTAAGGACTTATTTTCTGTTATACCACACAACATAGGTTTGGAGTGGTTTGAATATATGTTAACAGATTTTAAGTTTCTTAACAAACATGAATTCAGGTTGGTGTTGGAAAATATGGAGCTAGTCCTTACAAACAATTACATTTACTTTCAGGGAGATATTTTTCACCGGTTAGATGGGATGGCTGTGGGGGCAGCTTGTGCCCCCATTTATGCTAACATAGTCATGCTATACTGAGAATTACATTACATTTAACTCCCCATTTATGGTTAATATTGTGAACTATTTTTGTTTCTTGGATGATATTTTTATAGTTTGGAAGGGTACAGAGGTTGATATACCCAATGTTATGGAGTTTTTTAATAAATCTACTGAATTTCTTAGGTTCACTTGTGAATTTAATACAGATGAGACACACTCCCCGGGATTCATGAACCCTGCACCAGGCGCCCGCATAGCGTTGGCGTTATAAAGCCAAATATGGCCACCGAGCGATTCAGGTATGAATCAATTCCACGTGCACTACCGGCGTGCGCTGGACCTGCGCCGCCCCCGGCGTAGGTATGCTAAACACACTGTGTGCGGTATTGCACCATGCAAATGAAGGCAAATAGCGATCCACGAAGTGGCGCAGGCGTAGCGTAAGGGCACGGCAATGTAAACCAAAAAAAACGGTTTACATTTACCCAAACATGACCAAGGAGTAATGGAAGGCTGTCAACGTCAGGTATCATACAGGTGCAATATGCCAATGGCGAAGGCACCGAGAATGTCCAAAGAAAACATGCACAAAATGTAAATAATGACATAAATGGTATGTACGCAGAAACCACAGCAGAACCCCCGGATATGTGCACAGAAGGTGCAAAACAATGAAATAATATGACAATGTCCTAAAAGAGCAGTATAATACACATCAGCTGCACAGCCACCACACACCATAGTATGTATGGAAAGCCTCAACCCCAGCGCAAGGGTTGTCAAGGAGTGGCGGCAGTGTTCGGCGCCGTAACCATGTATTAGCAGTCAATGCCATGCAAATGAGGCAGATAATAGTGAATCGCAAAACCGCCGCCGGTGTAAGGATGGAGCACACGGCGAGCGGTAGTATACCGAGGAGTGGCCTACACGGAATACATGCCAATCGCAGAGGGGTGTACCACTGTAGGAGGAAGCACATTGGAGGCCAGCAAACATGGGCTGTACAATGCACATCACAGCAGCAGGACCGGCGTGAGGAAATAGATGCGCTGAGAGTACATAATGCGCGCACAGATGCATGTGCACGAGGATGACTACGTTCCTCAACCCAGTCATGTGACGGCCTCCCCGTCAACAACCACGGATATAGGAAGGTAATGCGGAGAATATGAGGAAATGCGGAAGCAGTGTAATTGGAGCCGTAATGAGCAATCAACACCAATCAATCCAGGAAGGGCAAACGGCGGCAGCTGACAACTCTGCATGCAGACTCCCGCAAAACGGGAAAGGGGAGGCATAGGAATGCAAAGATAGTAGGGGATGTAGCAGAAATGCAAAGAGCAAAGAACAGAAATAGCACAGCCAAGTACAGAGGTAGGATAACGGCGGCGGCAGACAAAGTGCATCATATGCTACGTGCCTGCAGGATGCACTGCAGGCAATAGTAGGTGCAATGTGCAGAAACAGTAAGGTAAGATGCAAAGCTAAGCCAATGCAGGCAAGTGTAATGTAACACCAAAGGCAACAGCGTTGCAGTTGCAATGGTAAAACACGGAAGATAATCCACAGATACGGTCACACAGACACACCCAATGACATCACCAGGTGTACAGCACAAC
>NC_056746.1:731740044-731820390 GCF_019279795.1 Protopterus annectens | reverse complement strand
CCCCACCCCACCCCAGCACTCACGCACATCACAGGCATCCATTCTCCTGCTGGGAAAGGTGCGGTACTACATGTTAAACATTCCTTATTCCTCCCTCATGGCCCAGGATGCATATGTCATGACCGCAGGGATGTTCAGATCACAGGGGCTTATATCCCCTACGCATACAGGCCTTCGATTGTCAGGGTGTTCCTGTGGTGCTTTGGGTTTGGGCTTGTCCGCCCAGTGTACGGAACTGCCCTGACCGTGTACGAATGTTAGATGAGTCACATGGGCACGGTTTGTCCGTGTCTATGATACCATGTCCCCCCCCCATTATTCCTAACCGTGTGCGCTGATTGGCCGGTGTACCCATTGTAGATCTTGTTATAGTAATTGCACACGGTCTGGTCGAACGGACCTATTTCCATTACTAACCCTCGGTATTTATAACCTGTCTCACTATATTACATGGGTTTGACATTGCGTGACGGCTTTCACTGAGCCACGGACATGTCCGTTGCTTAGTTTGGGCCAGTCCCGCTCTGCTACATTTAACATGGCGGAACAGGTTGAACAGCTCAGCAACGGGGACATCGGGCTCTCCATCGCTGTTTAGTATTGAATCGCTATGTTGACTTTGTTTCACAGAGCGAGACAGTGTCGACATTGGTAACGGACATCTCGCTGCGAAAGTCTGCACCGCCATGGTGCTGTATGTCTGCGTTTGGGCGGTGGACAGGCATTATGCTGTGCCATTATGTCTGGGAATATATGGTTTCTTTCCATAGATGATATGGCATACTAGCAATGACCCGCGTCTGGGTGTATGTAGTGCTGTATTTACCCACGGCAAGAGTGGCCTTAGGTTAAGTGGTGCCCTAGGCAGAAGGACTCCATGGTGCCACCGCCACATCACCCGCTACCCCCGTCCTGGTCTACCTACACCAAATAAAGGCTGGAAAGGTGCCCCGAGTAGAGCAATGCCCTAGGCAGCTGCCTAGTTGGCCTATGCCTAAGGCCGGCTATGTGTGTGGTCCCTCGGGCGTCGGACTCGGGTACGCACCACATCTGCCGTGGGTATATCTAGCATTACCCACATCTGGGAGTGGTGTATTGCTATGATGTTCCATGTGTACGGTGGTGCCGGTTACCATACATATGCCTTTCTCAAAAGCCGAATTCACAATTCTGAACACTACTGAGGTCTCCTTTAAGGCCCCTGAGCCAGTGGTAAACATTACTCAAACCACTGAATCACGTACATATGCCTTCCACCAGCACCTACAGGACTGCATGGATCAGGCAATCCCATACAAAACTGAGACTCTTTGTACCAAAGCCAAGCATCCAGTCTGGTGGACCCCAGCCATGAACAAGCTCTACAACGACAGGGGGTAGCTACTACAAGATAGAGCAGAATACTTGTAAGGTAAGACACCCTTGCTCATTATATGTGAAGAACTACAAGCTGTCATGGAATCATCCAGGGTAAGTTCAACAGAGAAATCAACAAGGACTCGACAGACAATCATAAGGCCTTCTTTAGCTATGTTGGACACCTGTGAGGACACTCCCAGATATGCTCAGACTGGGTTCAGAATGATGTGAAGATGACTGAACCTACACACATTGCCAACATACTGGCTGACAGGTTCGTTAACTTCTCCCCCTCCCCACATGGAGAGATATCTATACCAGAGGATTGC
Organism: Protopterus annectens; assembly: GCF_019279795.1. Lineage (NCBI taxonomy): Eukaryota > Metazoa > Chordata > Ceratodontiformes > Protopteridae > Protopterus > Protopterus annectens. The sequence goes on along the minus strand of NC_056746.1, from coordinate 731,818,702 downwards.
AGATCCTGGAACATCTGTAACGCAGGTGGGAAATGCTCTCCAAGGCAGTAAACACAGCATCCATGGGACCAGATGGTGTCCCAGCTGTGTACTCCATGAACTCAATGGGGAATTAAACCCACAGTTAGGACAGCTGTTTAATCTTAGCCTCACCTCAGGATACGTACCCAAGTAGTGGCACAAGGCGACTGTACTCCCACTTCACAAGGATGGTGCCTCCACTGACCCTGGTAATTACCATCCCATTAGCTTGACAAGCCTTATCTGCAAAGCCATGGAGAAGGATCGTAATGGAACTCATAGATAAAGACATAGGGGACTTGCATACTTTGGATCCAACCCAGTTTGGCTTGGTCAAAGGCAGATCATGCCTTTTAAATGTGTTTGACCTGTTAGGATCAGTCACCAAGGCCATTGATGAGGGTAAAGCAGTCCATACAGCCTACCTCGACCTGGCAAAGGCCTTCGACACAATACCCCCCTCAGGTATCATTGATAAACCTGTCAGCTTGAATGTAAATACATACATCGCCAGATGGGTTGCAAACTGGCTAAGTGACAGAACCCACACGGTCATAGTTGCTGGCGCCATGTCATACTCACAGCCGGTCACAGGTGGTGTCCCACGGGGCTCAGTCCTGGGTCCACTATTTTCAGCATCTACATTTCCAAAGTACAAGCAAACACAGGGGGGTTATGGCTGACAATATTTGCAGATGACTGCAAACTGGGTGCCATAGTCGGACACACATCTGACACAGATATCCTTCAGAAGGGCCTCACAGATATGGATAACTGGTGCCAGAGACATGGCCTACAGCTAAATGCCAGGAAATGCATAGCCATACCCTTCGGGAAGAACAAGGTTACCCCTAGCTACCATATAGGTGGCAATCCACTGAGCACAGAGGGAGTTACCAGGGATCTGGGGACCCGGGTTGTTGGTAACCGTTCGTTCGACACAGACATTGCTAACGTAGTTAGGTAGAACTTCTACATTGCCCACCTGATCATGAAGGGATTCACATCTAGATCAGGGGAGGTCATTGTCCCCTTGTACTCATCACTCATTAGACCTATGATTGAGTACAATGCCCTGTTCAGAATGTATCTGACCCGACACCTGCAGCAGCTGGAAAGGCCCCAACAGTTCATCGACAAACGGATGCAGGGTCTCAGGAATATGTGTTATGCTGACTGACTGAAAGGATTCCAGCTCTATTCAGTCGCATACCACTTGCCCAGAGGTGACCTGTGCCTGGCATACAAGGCCATGTCGAACCCAGATTTGATGACTATGCTTCACCTAAAGAATCTAGATCCCTCAAAACCACAAGGGCAGGTGACGTACACCTTGACACTGTCATTAATAGAACATGCTGGTGGGACAGATTCATCACCCAGACACTCACTATGCTGTGGAACAACATCCCAGTACATGTGAGGCAGAGCACCTCGCTGGCCTTGTTATAGTATTTTGACAAGGATGTCTGAATTGATTTATTTAACTAACCTTCTAAAGGAATATTTACTTTACCACATTGTGAATCTTTACATTTCATTGATATATTGTACAGTAGTCATAATCATAGGGTTTATCTCTATATATTATGGTTCATTTATATTACTAGGTGTCTCTAGTTCTTGTAATATATTGGCACAATCCCTAGAACATATATATGTAGCTTATACACTCAGACATTTGGAAAACATTATGTTGGTTCTTCTGTCATATATATACATATATTTTTATTTTTCTATGAAGAATATACTTTTTGAAGCAATGTCGGATTTACTCACTGTGTGGAATCTGTAACCCAAGTAAAGTTTCTTAGCTTGTTTGCCTTTAAGGCATTTAATTAATACTTAGCACATCTAATTTACTGACCAATTAAGGGTTTTAAATGTAGTAGGTTGGACTGCATTGTATGTATTCTGAAGAAGTCTGCTTATGAAGCAGACAAAAAGCACTTCAATATACTATGGTGACTGCATTTAATTCCTGGTGGCCTCTGAGTGGTCACTGACCGTTTCTACAGTACCTCATTTTTGCTTTGGACTTTCTCAGCTGTTTCTCTGTGTTTTTTGTATGGGGAATGTCAAGTGTAGTCCCTATGTGTATTACCTGTGTAATGCCTTGCTGCGGCAGTGTAATTCCACCGGGTTTGCAGTTATGGGTGCCATCTTGGTCGTACGCTTATCCATCCATGAGAATTGCCTACTGGACACTGGTATAGGGCTGTACACATTTCACACCTGCATTTAGCATTCTCCAGTGGATGCTTTGCATTATTAGTGGGGAGTAAGGCAGGTGCTACGCCCACATCCCTCCCACGGGGCGGGACAAAGGATTACCTGCCAAACGACACCGAACCCTGTTTCTACATACCCAGGATCCCTTGACTGCAACAGTCGACAGTACCCATTACACATCCTTCATGTGTGCGGGACTGTGATGTGGACGCACTTCTATGGACTCGGAACCCTGGGGATTTCTGTGCATATGTGCTGCATTTCATGGACAGCTATCATCAACATTGAACACGCTTGCGGTGCATATGTGTAGCTGTGACGTGGTCATGACAATCGTTTGACGTGGGTGATGACAGAGGCTGGCACGCATTCCGTACGGGAAATTTTTGGGTCCTACAATGGACACCAATGTGCATATGTAAAGTGTAGAGCTTGTCGGACTGTGTCCGTGTGGTCAGTGGGTTTGACTGCTGCTGTGTGTTCACCAATCGCGGATGTCTGCTTGACTACCCATAGTGTGTAGTGCTACGGAAACCATGTTTTCCGAGACCGGAACCAAATGGTGTACATCCAATGTTGCAGGTTAACAACCGCTTTAATTAATCCCCAGAGGTCCCGGTTGGGAAGTATCGCCACTTCATTGTCGGAACGACACCTCCAGACTAGATAAATCACGGGCACTTTAGCCCGGTCTTACCGGCCATTTGCAAGTGTAATTAGCAGACACGTGTCAATACATGTCTGATAATACATATTGTCATGCCAACGTTAATCTATGTTATTTGGACAATGGCTTCTGCTATTGACATCCGTTGCTGTGGGTGTTGCCGGTTACCATACACATGGCTTTCTCAAAGGCAGAATTCACAATTCTGAACACTACTGTGGTCTCCTTTAAGGACCCTGAGCCAGTGGTCAACAGTACTGCAGCCACTGCATCACTTACATATGCTGTCTACCGGTACCTACAGGACTGCATGGATCAGGCATTCCCTTACCCAACTGTGGTTCATTGTACCAATGCCAAGCATCCAGTGTGGTGTACCTCAGCCATACACAAGCTGTACAATGAGAGGAGGTGGCTACTACAAGGCGGAGCAGACACCTTGTGAGGTATGACACCCTTGGTCATTATATGTGTAGAGCTACAGGCTGTCATGACATGGTCCGGGCACGTTCCACAGATATATCTACATGGACCTGGCTGACAATCATACAGCCTTCATTTGCTATGCTGGACACCTGGGAGGTCACTCCCACATATGCTCTGACTGGGTTCACGATGATGTTGAGTTTACTCAACATACACACATTGCCAAAATACGGGCTGACAGGTTAGGTGGGAGCATCTCCACACCCTACCCCCCACATGACGAGATGTCTGTACTGGCGGTTTGTAGTCCCCAAATGTTCTGTGACGCATGGGTGGGACATGCTCTCTCCAGGGTAGTGAACATAGCATCCATGGGACCAGCTGGTGACCCGACTGTGTACTCCACGATCTCATTGAGGAATTAGACCCACAGTTAGGACAGCTGTTGCTTTGTAGCCTCACCTCGGGTAACGTACCCGGGTTGTGTTGCACGGCGACTGTGGTCCCACGTCACAGGGCCAATGCCTCCACTGACCCTGGTTATTACTGTCCCATTACCATGAGGAGACCTATCTGCAAAGACATGGGAAGGGATCATACTGCGGCACGTAGATGACGGCATAGGGGACCTGCATACTTTGCATCCAACACTGTTTGGCTTGGTCAGGGGCGGTTCATGCGTTTAAAGCATGGTTGATGTTTTCGCGACAGTCACCGAGGCCATTGATGGGGGTCTTGCAGTCCATACAGCCTACCTCGACCTGGCAAAGGCCTTCAACACATTACCCCCCAAAGGTATCATTGATAAACCCATTGGCTTGGATGTGAACACGTACATCACAGGATGGGTTGTAAACTGGCTATGTGACACGGCCCATGCGGTCATAGTTGCTGGCAGCATGTCGGACCTACTGCCTGTCGCAGGCGGTGTCCCACGGGGCTCTTCCCTGGGTCCACTCCTCTTATACATCTACATTTCCTCAATACAGGCACACACAGGGGTGTTATGGGCGACATTGTTTGTAGATGACTGCGAAATGGGTGCCATAGTGGGACGGACATCTGACACGGATATCCTTCGAAGGGGCCTCCCAGATATGCATATCTGCTGTCAGGGACATGGCCTACAGCTAAATGCAAGGTAATGCAACATCATACCTGTCGAGGAGTACTAGGTCACCCCTGTCCAGCATATGGGTGGCAGTCCACTGAGCGCAGGGGTGATTACCAGGGATCAGGGGACAGAGGTTGTTGGTCACCATTCATTCAACACACACGTTGCTATCGTGGTTCGTTGGGACTTCTACATTGCCCACCTGTTTGTGCAGGGATTCACATCTACATCAGGGTAGGTCATTGTCTCCTTGTACTCATTACGTGTTACACCTATGATTGACTACATTGCCCCATTCGGAGGGTATCTGACCCAACACCTACAGCAGCTGGGAAGGCCTCATAGGTTAATTGTCATACAGATGCAGGGTGACATGGATTTGTGTAATGCTGCCTCACTTGTAGGACCCCTGCCCCATTCAGTCACATACCTGTTGTTTAGTGTTGACCTGTGCCTGACATACGAGGCCATGTCAACCCATATGTCATGTACGCTTCACCTACTGTATCTGCATCCCTCAGAACCACAAGGGCAGGTGACATGAACCTTGTCACGGTCATTAATGGGATGTGTTGGAGTGACACATATGTCACCCGGACACTCACAATGCTGTGGATCTACATCGCAGTACATGTGAGACAGAGATCCTTCTTAGCCTTGTTCGGGGGTATGTTGTCCATTGGATGGGGAATTGCACATATAGGCCGGGGATTACATCATTATCACTGCTTGACAGCAGTACAGCAATATCATACGTATTTTATCTCCAGCACACAAGGTTGGCAAAGTAATCCTAACTATGGTGTAGGGTTATGGCTAAACCTGGGTCGATGGCCTACCCTGTACCTATGGACGTATGAACCTATATTCATAGTTTGTCCCATTTACACTTGTCTATCCCCTATCCTCTTTCTCAAGTGTATATGTCTGTGGCACATGATTGTCCTCTGTATTACTTGCAGGTATGCTGTCTACAGTGCACATACGTCACAGTTGATGACAGTGTATCTGTGTCCCTAACACTGTGATACTGAGGACTACCACACATCCTTCACAACATTACATGCATATGTCCATTCTATTCTTCTTTGGCCTATAGGGGGGTGTTAAGGCAACAATTACACAAGTCCCTGTTTGTGCATGCTTCATGTTGGTGTTTGACCAGCCTCCGTTGCAGTCGTGTGTTGGACGGTAGTGTTTCTGTGTGTTTGGCATGTGTTTTTATTGTCCGTACATCTGTGGGAGGTGTGGTTGGCACATGTTCCTCTTTGCAGGGACACCCATCCTGGGGTTTGTGTCATGCATCTGCACTTGGCACGTGCCATATGTCCTGTACTATTCCCACAGTCGTGTATGCCTTCATGCACTACTACTGCGTGTTACTGGCTGTTTGTCTGTGGTACACATGGTGATTGTGGTGGTTGGCTTGACCTATTCCCATGCTAGAACATACACATCTGTCAATTACGTTGTTTAAATCACACTGTAACACTCATTCGTCTTTTCAAAATGACAGTCAATAACACAGGAAGCTCAGATTAACAACGTTTTACTACTGTGCACCAGGAGGCAAATAACTATGCAATACAAGTTTAGAGTTTTGTCTTACTCTATACAAGTAACAGCTGTATGAGTATTGTGTTAACAATCATCTTTTGCACACCTTAATGATGTGGTCAGTCACAGGGCATTGACATCACTATAGTCCACAATATTGTATTCCTACAACAGTGCTAAGGTAATGCTTATTAAATGTTTTCCCATGAGGGTAGCACAGCCTTGCGAGCCACATAGTCAATTAGAATGTCCTTCGGTAAATTCTGCTCTGTCAAGGTTCCAAGACTGTTCAGATCCGGTCGTCACTTCATTTCCTACTAGGTTCCTTTGTCTCTCTGGTGAGCAGCTGTACCCTGTCTTAGATAGAGCTCACAAGGCCATCCCCCTCAGTGGAAGGATGACAGATATACCTGTACATACATTTATTATTCTCTAACCCAGCAGATGACTAATGCTGAATGACATACACGTGCTGCACTGGTTACTGCCAGGGTCAGAGTTCGATCACACTACAGCTAAGCTTCACCAATTACATGCATGATCATTTCTACTGCCATATTATACGGTACAATTCAATGCATGATATAGTATTTTGCTTCTAAACTGGCACTTCATATGTGTTTCTATATATATTTTTCTAACAACATCCATCCGGCCATATGCATGTTGTTCCGTCCTTTACCTTGACCGTGTGTATTTGGCCATCCGGCAATGCTACTCTCCACATGTGATGTCCCACCTTCCCCTTCTGTGCCTGTGGCACCCTGTTAGGACGTCCTGTTTGGTAGGCACATGTTCCGCTATATGTGTTTGACTTCTCTGCATAGCTAATCATTGATGCGGTGGTTCAACAACCCGACTTGTCCACATGTGTACAGTTATGTGCACCATGGCGTGTGCAAACCTATATGGTTTGGACGGGTACATACCACATGCGGGATGTACACATTCTGCAAACACATTCACATGCAGCCATTTCCATATCTGTACCTGAGGTGGGTTGGTGACATGTGGGGTACATATTTGCCCGCGTGGCACTGCCTAACACAATACTTCCTACCACATTTCAGGTATGCCCATTGTGTGTAGGTGTGTAGCTGCACAAGGATGCTAGCTGGTTTGGGTGCACAGGCGTACATGGGTGGGACTTACATGCTACAATGGGGCTATTGTATATTACATCTGCATGCATGGGTTCTGCTTCTGGATATTACACTTAGACATACGCCGTCCTGTGTATGCGACAAACACGTTGCTGGGTGTGGGACATGTTGCTATGCACATGTTTGCCTGTGTTTAAGGTATCTTGGTTCCTTCCTGTTGTTATGTCGACACAGCTACCCGGCTCTGCACTCTCACTACTGCTTGTGTCCATTATGGTTAACACCTTTTCCAATGCCCATAGTGGGACATCTTTTGTGGAAACATCGGATTTTGCAGGACAACACATACCCACAGCAAGTGGAGTTGACAGAACTTCACTTGTTTGCCATAATATACGCTTATTCTGTTAGCATTTGGGTTCCTTATTCAGTTTCTTATGCCATGTATGTGTTTCATATACAAAATATATGTTTTATGCTACTATTACAGGTATATTGCGGGAATAGTTTTGGCAGGTAATCTCAGGTCATTTGCCAGTTTTTCGATTTTTGGCGGGACACAACTTTCCAATGAGGGACTGTCCATAGCAAAGTGGGACAGCTGGTAACCCTGGTGAACATGCCCATGTCGCTACTGGGGTTGCCACCTTTTCCAGTGGCCAAGGTGGGACATTTTCGGGACTCACATCAGATTTTACAGGCCGACACATACCCACAGTCACTATGTAGCATCGAACTTCACTTGTTTGCCTAAATAAAAGCTTATTGTTGTAGCAGTTTGGTTGCTTATTCTGTTTCTTGTGACATTTAGGTATTTCAGTTACGGAAATAACCATTTCATGCAACCATTACATTAAATACGGGATATCATTATGTCCTACAATCTTAGCACATTTGCCGTTTGTAATATTTTTCATCGGGACACAACTGCCCATAGAGGGACTGCCCCTCGCAAAGTGGGACAGGTGGTAACCTTGGTCGCTACTCCTATGTCGGGACGGCGCGCTGGCATGCTGCGGTACACCTTCTCTGGGTATGCACACTCACAGTGCATTGCGGGACGGACACGGTATTATGCGTATCCTTTGTTCCTTGGACAGGTACACTTCGGGCTGCGTGGGTTTTATTTGCTTCTCTGTTTAGTTGGGACGGGTACTTTGTTGCATACTCTGCGTGCATTTCATTCTGCACGGGCCATGGCTGGTGCCATTTCTATTCTGGGCGGACTATGGCAGTCAGCACTTTAGGTTGCTCTTCGCCTGCCGGCTTAACCACGCCTCCAGACGCATCCTACTTGGGCTCGCTCACGTACCCTACGCACGTGTCTGTGGTTGCGGCGCGCACTCATTACTATGCATATGGCGCTACTACGCCGGCTATTCACTGCACCGCCGGCGCAGGCCTTACGCCGGCCTTGCACCGAGCTTCATGAATCCCGGGGACTGTCTTGATGTATATATAGTGAAGGACATTTTGAATAAAAAATATGTATCAAGAATTTTTAGGAAGGCTTGTTTTCCCAAGTCATATTTACATTATAGTAGTAATCACCCACCCCTACAGAAAAAGAATATTATTAAAGGACAAATGGTCAGGGTAGCAAGGATGACTTCAGCCTATGTTGATTTTAGAAATGAATTGGAATATGTACACCAACTATTTTTGGAGAGAGGCTACCCTGATACATTAATAAGTTCCATTAAGGAAGAGATGACAAAGGGATGGGGTACAAGATTTATACCCCTATTAAATACCGAATATAATAATGTGAACCAAGATTTAATATTAGATGATACTGAGACAAACAATGGGACCCATCAAATAGAAAAAACTACGCCTTTTTTGGTTATGACATACAACATAGGTACCAATACAATGAAAAAGGCTCTTGACAAAACATGGGACATGTTCAGGAGTATGCCCAATAGATTAGAAATATTTAACAAACGTTTGATGTACAGTTTTAAAAGGGGCTCCAATCTCAAAGACATTTTTGAGAAGTCTGGAAATGAGAATGGGGACCAGATGATTAAAAAGGGAACCTTTTGTTGTGGGAGATGCTCACAATGTACATTCATAGCCAATAAGGGGGACCAATTCTTACCAACCATCCCATTTAAGCTAAAAGGAAAGGGACATTATACTTGTTATACTAAGGGAATAGTTTATTTAGCATACTGTACATCATGTTGGGCATATTATGTGGGAAAAACAGAAAGACATCTTCGTCAGAGAATATATGAACATATGTATGACGTTAATAGAAGCAAGGAAACTAATGCACTTTATAGACACACCACAGTTTGCAAAAATGCTAATTTTAAATTTTGGATTTTGGAGATGCTACCTAAGGACAGTAGAGGGAGTGACTGGGAAAATAAGTTGTGTTTCAGGGAATTAATTTGGCAGTTGTGGGTGGATGCAACTAATCCATCTGGGATGAATGACCATATCTCCCTGTTACCAGCTTTAAAACTCAGAGCAAACAAAATAAAATAAAACAAAATAAAATACAAATACAAACATAATGCACAAAGTATACATATACATTTACTATTACTATTACTATTACTATTACATATTATATAATACAATATTATATATTATATATTTTTATACTATATTTTTTTAAAAAACAAATACATTTAATTATATTTATTACATATTATATATTATATATTATATATTATATAGCATATATTATATATGAATTTATTTCACAACAGTCATTAATTTGACATTGTATTGTATTATATTTATTCAGACCGTATTGTTTTATGTACAGTTTTAAGTATTTTTATGTTTACATCTAGTATGCATAGGATGAATTATATGGAAGTTTTTGAGGAAATTTAGCTATGCTTTGCAACTATTAACCTGCACTTGAACTATGACTTTAACTTGTATTTCAATTAGAGCAATCAACTTATGGATGAACCAATTGTATTTTATACTGATTTTTAAATTGACTATAAATTAGAAAGCTGTATGTAATCGTATTGTTCTGAAGAAGTTTCCGGTCAGGAAATGAAAGCACTAAACCTTTTGTAACTTTGTTTTATTGTGTGGATTAAATTTAATTTGACTACAAACTACAAGTGATTCTGCCTTTATTGGGATCCTTCAACAATACCAGCAGCACCTCTCGACCGACCAAAGAATATGGTGTGTTAAAGATGTTTCAAAATCCAGTCACGTAAAAAATCACCATAAAGCAGAACAAAGGGCTCCAATAGAGCATGTACACAATATTCAAGCAAATATTCCACACGAGTAATATCCCATACAAACAACAATCTTTAATCTGGTAAAATATATAAAGTAAAGCACTTTTTGTCCCGCTAAATAGTGGAACTTCTTCAGACTAACCAGAATACATTTTAGCAAACATTTAAATAGCCGGTTTGGCGCCAAAAAGAAGTGCCGTAACCAGGCAACTGTCAACGTTATCTAGTAAGTAACAACAACAGCATAACACTTAAATATTAATTAAATAAACTGAACAATAATTTCAACACTAATAATCATTAAAAAACATAATGGTAACGCATATATTGATGCGCTATGTTCAATGCATTCTATAATATAATATGTTATTAAAAATGAATGACGCCGGTGTCTATACACCATTAAATCCTACATTTAAAATGAATGTCATGTATTAAAATGCATAACGTAATATGCAATACATAAAAAATGCAATTCACAAAAAGTGTAGATATATATATATATATATATATATATATATATATATATATATATATACATATAAACATAATATTCTAATAATAATCATTTAAATAATATCCAATTTTTACCCAAATGTTTAAACATGTATAAAATTAAAATGCACACACCCAAGCCAGAAAAACAATTTTATACTATAAGTAATTCACCTTCGTAGACTCCTTAATTTCAATATAGGGTATATAGAACATGTCTCATTCAAACCTGGTAATACGCAAGCATGGCAACGTAATTGCCAGTATAATTCTAATACTTCTAATAGGACTTGCTCAGGGCCATCTCTTTTATCCAAGACAACAGAATCAATTGCTTTAAATGAAAATGTATGATGGATATTTTCTGTAGCATGTTTAGCCAGCGCATTGTCTAATTTCTTTGTCCTAATAGCGTATAAATGCTCGTAAACACGCTCATGCAATTTCCTATCAGTTTTGCCAATATAAAAGGCAGGACAGAAGTGGCACTGAGCAAGATAAATCACGCCTTTAGATTGGCAATTAAATTTATGTTTTACTTTGTAGGAAACTCCTCTGATGGTAAAAGATTCTCCTGTAGACATATGTGTACAATATTTGTACATGTTACACTGGAACATACCCTTTCTATTAAAAGATGGAAATGTATAAACATTATTTTGTAATATTTGTTTCAAATTTCTGCCTCTTTTCCAAATAATTTTGGGTTTAGATGGTAATTTATGTCCTATATCACAATCTATTTTGATCATGTTCCAGTTTTTATTCAAAATGAAGGAAATCAAATCACCATCAGAACTGTATGGAGTAATAAAGCCCAGGCTAGTAGAAAGCAATTTGGTGTTATGTAATTCTGTTGTATGATGTGAATTCATACCCAAAATAGGTAAATAAACACCAGAGTCTCTTTTATAAATAACTTCTTGAACTATAAATTCTAAAAATTGTTTGGGATAACCCCTGCTTAAAAACATACTTTGTAACAATTTGCATTCATCATAAAAATCATCTATTCTGGAAGTCATACATGCCGCTCTCACTAACTGTCCTTTGACGACAGACTTCTTTTGGTGTACTGGATGATTGCTATGGTAATGTAGGAAAGTGTTGGAATAAGTTTCTTTCCTATATATTTTTGCATAAGAAGTCTGATTACCATAATCCTTGCGTAAATCAACATCTAGATAAGTAATTCTTTCCATGTTGAAGGTATACATAAAATGTAAAAATTCAATACTAGAATTTAAAAAAGACACCAATTCAGAAGCCGTAATTTCATCCCCATCAATAAGGATGAAAATATCATCCAAAAAACACATGTAATATTTAATTTTGCTCATTTGGTGTGCATTCTTACCCAACACTTCCTGTTCCCAAAAGGCCATGACCAGGTTAGCAATGCTCCCCCCACAGGGGGAGCCCATGGCTACGCCAATTTTCTGAAGATAAATTTTCTTGTCAAAAGTAAAATAATTGTAAGACAAAACTATGTCCAACATTTCTTCCACTAATTTAACTTCAGTTGGTGGTGCATTGTATTTGCGTAGCATAAAACTAACCCACTCTATACTGTCCTGATGTGGTATACAGGTATATAAGTCTTTCACGTCAACAGTTAAAAAATTTAGATTCCCATCAAATTGCAAATCATTTATATTATGAAGGAAGGTCCAGGAATCCTTACATATGAGTTTGTCTTTACAAATATATTGCTGGAGAATAGTATCTATCAATTTTGCACATGGATAAGTGATACTATTCCTGGCATCCACTAACGGACGCATGGGTGGGTCCAATATTGATTTGTGAATTTTGGGAATGCCAAAAAGAATAGGTAGTCTAGGTGTCAACATTGTTAAATAATTTAATGTGGTCAAATCATTTCTACCATCAATAAAAAAATCATTAAACAAAGACCTAATATTATTATATGATTGATGAAGCTGATTCCTAGAAGCTTCTTCATAGGCGGCTGTATGAAGTGTTAGAGTCATTTTATGAATATATTGTTGTTGAGTCATAACAACCAACCCCCCTCCCTTATCAGGTTGCAAAATTCTAACATCCGTTTCTTTAAAATTCTGTAACGCTTGTCTATACATGTCTAAGACATTAGGTTTCATGTTACTATGAAACCTAGAATGTAACATATTTCTCAAATCATTTTCACACATCTTTTCAAAAAAATTCAAAGTGGGGTGCATTGGGGGTATAAATGTACTAGCTACATGAAGCCTATTGTCTACCATATATTCACTGGTAAAAAACAATTTCAAATTAAGTCTTCTTAAAAATAACTTCAAATCAATGATGGTTTGTACCAAATCAGCTCTATTCGTGGGTACAAAAGTATGTCCACGAGTGAGTAGTTCAATAAGATTTGGTTCAATAAAAGTACTCGTATAATTAAAAATTTTAAAGTCTCCAGCCAGGTTGTACAATATGGTTGGTTGTTGTAGTCCAATAATACCTACTTCCCCCTCTTCCCTCGGAAGTTGGAAAAGTTCCTGTTGGAATAATAATTGTTCCTCCTCAGGTTGTAGTGGGGTACACCCATCTGAAAATTTGTTTGTTGTTGTGGTGTAGTAACCTGAGGCATAGAATCAGTAGATAGTCCCACCGATTCAATGTGTTACGGCATGACTTCGCAAGTAACTTCATCAGTACCGACATGGGAAACATCACATGAAGGATTATCATTAAGTTTTTGTCCCATAGCATTGTCCTCACCTGGGTTATATATTGAAAATCTTGTCTGTGAAGGTGGAGGTTTAGGGTAGGCTTGGCCACTACTATAGGCTTGCCTGTCTCTATTTAATTTCTTTAACTTCCCCTCTTTGATTTTATCAATATATTGGTCAATGCTAGTAAAAATCCTGTTATAATCATATTGATACCGGACAAAATTAACATGTTGTTGAATAGTGTCATCCATCTTACTAGCTTCTTGCATAAGAGAACTGGACTCTAGTTCATAGTGTTTAATAATAAGTTCATTTAACTCACAGCCATGTTTATTAAAAAGCTTAATCAAATCTTGATGAAAAGGCGAACCATCCACAAGTCCAGTGGGGTACTGCCAGGACTTCAATCCTTTAGGGACCACACCCTCACTTAAACACTCCTTGAAATATGCAATTTCAACTTGTAATTTTTTATATTCGACAAGGGAATGATCAAACAATTTAAGTAAGGCAGCAATATCCAATTGATCCAGGGCCGGTTGCTCCCTAGTTCCACTCTGAGTAGGTCTTTGTAATGAAAGTGGAACAGTTAACCATTCGGTCAATTTGGGTGCTCCAATGAGCCTACCGGATTGTGTGTTGCATCTGGTTGATCCCTCTACTTGACTGTTAGGCTGTGATAACGTGTTATTGTCTCGTTCATTTATATTAATAACCTGTGTATTTGGTAAAATGTCTCTGTCCGAATCTGATACGTGAATCACAGGTAAGTCAGTTGAATGGACATCAGATACATCAGCAACAGGCGAAACAGTGGACAAATTAAGACTACTGTTGTTATTACTGTTACTAGACAATGCATCAACTTTCTTACTTAATAATTCCACTTGACGAGTCAAAGTCTCTATCAAGTTAAACATGGTAAGATTTCGATCATCTTCTTTTGAAGGAGGAAGGGTTGGAGAAGGAACAGCAGGTTCAGCCATGACAGACTACCAAAACACGAATAGCACAAACCAGTGAACTTCAACAATACCAGCAGCACCTCTCGACCGACCAAAGAATATGGTGTGTTAAAGATGTTTCAAAATCCAGTCACGTAAAAAATCACCATAAAGCAGAACAAAGGGCTCCAATAGAGCGTGTACACAATATTCAAGTAAATATTCCACACGAGTAATATCCCAAACGAACAACTATCTTTATTCTGGTAAAATATATAAAGTAAAGCACTTTTCGTCCCGCTAAATAGCGGAACTTCTTCAGACTAACCAGAATACATTTTAGCAAACATTTAAATAGCCGGTTTGGCGCCAAAAAGAAGTGCCGTAACCAGGCAACTGTCAACGTTATCTAGCAAGTAACAACAACAGCATAACACTTTATTGGGATCCTGTTCTCGGAGATTTTCATATAAATATATATATATATATATATATATATATATATATATATCAACATATATATATATATATATATATATATATATATATATATATATATATATATATATATATATATATATATATATATATATAGATATATACATATATATATATATATATATATATAGAGAGAGAGAGAGAGAGAAAGAGAGAGACAAAGATGGAGAGAAAGAGATATATGTCGATATATGGGGATATACATATATATGTAGATATTTAGATAGGTTAACAACATCTACATAACCATGGAGGTACATATAAATGGGATATCTACCAAATACCGATGGATTGACATACCGACGCGCGTAATCACGAGGCTTAAAGTCCGAAAGACCACAATACCGAAACACCAGAAGCGTGAGGTTTAAAATCCCGATGGTAAGGGACATTTAGTCAGTGCTTCTCTTGTTGCGGTTCAGGTAGGTTACTGTTTGTAAGTGTGTTTCTGAGGGTTGTAGTGTGTGTAAGTGTGTGTTCTGAGTGTGTTGTGTGTTCCTATGGGACTGTAATGTGTGGGTGTGGGTTTGCTTTGTGCATCTGTGTGATCTAGGAGGTAGAATATTAAATTAGGGGGAGTGTGGGGCACACAGCTACCTGCTCATATGTAGTGTAGGATGGTTTGTTTGGATGTGGTGGGTAGCAGTGTGTCTGTGTGTGTGTGTATTCCATGTTTGTGTTACTTTTGCGAGTTTGACTGTTGCTGTCAGTAATATGGGGTATGGGAGTCTGGACCCGGTACTGTGGGCGTTGGAATTTTGTGCATTCGGGATTCTGTAGGTATCCCGTATACAGCGGTTGAAGTGTTCATATATGAGTATAACATGGACCATAGCAATCACACATTTTGCCACAACCAAACTTTATGAACAAAGGATATGGAGAGTATATGCCTATACACTATTGCAAATATGTGCTATGAACATGAGCCAATAATAGGGTTACCACCTGTCCCACTTTGCGAGGGACAGTCCCACTTTGGGTGGTTGTGTCCTGACCAAAAATATTAAACGTGGCAAATGTCCTAAGATTGTAGGACATAATTATGTCCCATATGTAATGTAATAGTTGCATGCAATATTTCTTTCTGTATCTAAAATACCTACATGTTACAAGAAACAGGATAAGCAACTAAACTGATACAAGAATAACCTTATATTTAGGCAAAAAAGGAAAGTTCTATCCCTTGTACTGGCCATGGGTTTGTGTTGGCCTGTAAAATCTGATGTGTGTCCCGAAAATTCCCACTATGGCCGTTTGAAAAGGTGGCAACCCTAGAGGGTCATTCACGAACACAATTCCAATGACTGCAAATACCTATGACAGAAATACACAGCTTTCATATTGAAACACTTTATTACATTCCATTGTATTGCCGAAAGGATTCAAGGACTAACATCACCTACAGGAACCAATTAACAGTGCCTTAATGAATCAGCCTGCAATTACCATAGTATTAGTCCACTAAAGGATAGGTGTTCAAATAGGGAAGGAACCCTCACACACAAATCGATTATGTATAAAAGCAGTTCCTACACACCTGCATCTGCTATGTACACCCACCAACATCACCCTATACCCGCAAAAATTATAATACAAACTGTAATAACATCACAAATCATTCACTCACTGTACGACATCTGCAGAAGCCTTAACATACCTTGTCAGAGACACACTAACATGGCCCTATGTGAAATAGTTGATGTTATACATTGGAATAGCTGCTGATGTTACAGGGTTTGTTTGCACTAATCCTGTTTCAGACGGTTGTGTGTACACCGGGAAGTGTTACCAATTACTGATTAACAGCACAGTATGATACACATGTACACCAAACCAAGGATGTCTGGTGAGCAAACTGTAAACCACCTAACATTTCATGCAGAGCCATACAGCCTTGAGCTGCCCAAACATCCTTGCCAGACTGAAACATCTACAGAAGTATCAGGTACATACAAACCCTGCATAACTAGCAATGTTCTGAAATATAACATCTGTACTCACATGGTGAACAACATCTTCTAGCCAGTACACATAATCCACGGGAGTCATGAAGCTAATATATCTCTGTCTGTCTCATTATAGCTGTTGAAATACATCACAAACAACACATCCAGGCCATCTTCCTCAAAAGTAAGGCAAAGGGACAATGCCCACGTGGAGTACTCAATTATACACCACTGTTGCCATGGTATTGGCTAATGGAGTAGCTGCACAGCTGATGTGCATCTAATTAACTACTTTGGAACAGCAATTGGTGGTCAGGATAGCACATGTTACCGATATTTAACTAGAAAAGGATGGCTTATCACACATTCAAACCATCTGTATATACCAGCAGAATGTTACAAAGAAGATTGAATCACAAACTGAAAAGGATTGAAATAACAGTCAACGACGCCTCTGGCTACTAATAAGGTATGTAGAACACTCAGTATGTCTGTGTATGTAGTGCCTGTTCTGTAATATTTAAAGTGTGCGCAATGCATATAGTGGAAACAGTTATCATGTAGTGATGTATTGTTGAGCATAGTAACGCTTGTAGTATTTATGTGTGTACTGCTGTAGGTCACAAGGCAAACACTGCATACACTACAAGGGATGCTATATAAGGGCTTTGAACCCAACTAATTCTCACCAGCCGCTGCCAGTGACAGGATTGGCCCAACAAGTATGTGCTATAACAGGGGATAGTATATGTTGATATATTGTAACAGTAGCATATGTATGGGTGTATTACTGAGAATAACATATTGAAGGTTGGCCTACTTTGCAATTATGATATGCATTGTGGGATATTGTGCCAATAACTGTGTAATGTACAGTATTGTAGGCAGATATGTATTACAAGTTACATAGCATTACTGTTATGTTAGGCAAACATTAGTTATGTCTATTGGCATTTACAATACACAATAACAGGATACATATGACTTGTAGTCACCCGACAGTTTAACAGCATGATAGCAAAGTACAATGGGAGAGCTAGTTAACTATCCATGCACATAAGACATGTAAAAAGTTCAAAGGTAGGTACTAGGCTGTCTGCCCATGGGTATTTATAAGCCTAGCTAGAGTGTGTTGACTTCTGCCACTCCCTTAGGTTAGTTCCCTGTGCCTCTGAACACCAGAGCCATTAGTTCCCTGTGCCTCTGTTCAGCAGAGCCACTGCATTAATCCCCGGGATACATGTCTGTCTCCCATCCACCCATCAAGGTTTCTCGTGAAGAGTGCTAGTGAGGGTCCCTGCCTGATGTACATTGGAATCATTTTCCAAAGCATGGGGAGTCTCTGGGTCAAGGATCTATCTGTCCAGCACGTCCTAGTCATCGTTGTGGTTAGGTGTATATCCCTAGAGCATGTGGCTCTCAGGGGCTTCTGTTTATGGGGAGCATATCCAGCAATACTGGGTTGGACATGGGCCTTGTATTTCAAGCAGAGATCAACTGTAAGTATGTTGTATGCAACCGAGTGCAGCTGGAGTTTCTTTAGTTGGGCTGCATAGGTAATCTGTTTGAGGTCAGTAATCCTCTTGGTGTGGTATTGTTGTGGTCTTCCAAGCTGTTGCAGTTCTCTTGTAAGGTACATCCCAAATGGGGTGTTGTATCCTTCAATGGGTCTAATAAGTCATGTAGAGAGGCACAATGGCCTCCTTTGTTCTGGATGCAAACCCATTACAGATTAGGGTGGCCACGTAGAAGGATATTTTAACCACCTTGGCATTATGGTTATTGAAGGAGAGATTACTATCTACTGGGGTTCCCAGATCCTTTATTACCTTTTCTGTATGTAAGGGACTAGCACCTATGTGGTAGTCCGTGGTAATTGATTATATCCAAAGGGGATGACTATGCACTTTGTGGCATTCAGCTTGAGGCCATGATATTGACACCAGGTATACATCTCAGTGCGACCCTTCTGGAGGGTGTCTGTATTAGCTGGGGAAACAATAATGGCCCTAGTTTGCATTTGTCTGCAAACCTTTTCAGCCAAAGCCCTCCTGTGCTTGCCTGTACTTCAGAGAAATATATACCAAACAAGAGGGGTCCTAGGGCTGAGCCCTGGGGGATGCCAGTTGTAACTGGTCTACAGTTGGACCTAGGGTATGCAACTCCCACTGTGTGTGTTCTGTCCATGAGCCACTTTGCAAACTATCTCATGATGTAGGGGTTAATGTTCAGGTGGATGGGTATGTTGATAATACCAGAATGGGGAATGGTGTTGAAAGCCTTTGAGAGATTAAGGTAGGCTGTGTGGACCTCCTTACTCTCATCTAATGCATTGGTAACTGTCTCAAAGAAGTCCACCAAGTTTAGGAGACATGGTCTGCCCTTAATCAAGGCAAACTGGGAGGGGTCAAAGGTTTGGAGGTACCCAATGTCTCTGTGACTGAGATCCATGATTATGTGCTCCATAGCCTTGCAGACCAGGCTAGTCAGGCCTATAGGGCAATAGGTCCCATGGTCTATTGTGGTGCCACCTTTGTGGAGTGGGATACCTGTTGCTGTGTACCATTCAGGGGGCACAAAGCATGATGCAAGGCTATTACTGAAGATGGTGCATAGGTGGGGAGCCAGTACGTTCTGATGTTCATGTAAAATGCAGCCTGTGATGTTGTTCGATCCCATGGATGCTGTGGTATTGGCTTTAGAGTGTGCAGCTTTTACATGCATAGTTGTGATTACAGGGACTCTGCACTCTTCCTGCATAGATATGGGCCCTTTAGGGGGTGAGAAGGGGGAAAGGTAGCACTGAACCTATCTTCCAGAATGCTGGCAATTTCAATTGGTTCTGTAATATTTGTGCCTTTGTGCTGTAACTCAGAGCAGATCTGGGTGTTGACATTGAGATATTTGATATAGCTATAGAATGCTTTGTGGTTGTCATTGGAATTAGTGGCAGTTTTGTTTCAGTAGCTAGCTTTGGAGGATCTTATAAGGGATCTCACCTTCTTACTGAGGCTGACCAGGGAGCTCCTCCACACATGGAACTGTACTCTCTTTTGCAACAGTGTCTTCCTTCTGTTGTACAGTTTGTTTATGGCAGGGGACCACCAGATTGGCTTCCTTAATTAGGAGTATAGTGCCTTGGTCATGTTTGGGATAGCACGATCCATGCACTCGTGTAAGTGCTTATAGAGTGCATTTGTGTAGGATGCAGCAGATGTAACTGTATTGTCCATCTGTATGGTTGTCATGAAGTTCACCACGTCTGTCTTAAGAAGCATGAAGTTGGTCTTGTAGACATATTATACTGTGGTTCCCTTAATGAGGGGTGGGGGCAGGATGTGGATATCAAGGGTGTTTAGCTTATGGTCGGAATGGACCCATGAGGAGATGACTTCAGATGTGTCACTCATGTTGGTAATGCCTAGGTCTAGGATATTGCTGCCCCTGGTGGGTGTGTGGATAAGCTGATCCAGGGCATTGGTGTTTATGAATTCCAGAAAGCGTTGAGCTAATGAATTGGTACACAAGTAGTTTTCACAGTTAATGGTGGGGTAGATTCAGAGAGAATATGTGATGAGTGTGGTGTGTTGCAAATGTTTACATTCTCCACATGACTGTCAGGGTCATTCTTGGTTGGAGAGAGCTTTACCTCCAGTTTAGCTAGATAAGTGCATCTGTCACAGGTGGTAGTGTTGGGTGGTAGGCAGAGAGGCTTGTCTGTATACATGAGGCAATGTCTACATTCCCTCAAGATGTCCAGATTCATCAGATAGACAGGAGAGAACACTGGCAGCTGACCCTTGGACATCCCTGAATATAAAACTAATTTCCCCTAGATAACTGAGGAAAGTGAGTACAAGAGCTATTTTACTCTAAACAAGTGAGAAAAGTACGTACAAAACCTGTTTACCTCTAGGTAATGAGGAAGATTGAGTGCTATAGTAATTAGTAGCTTACATAGTGCTTACAAGTTCTGAACAAGTGCTGAGCATGAATAAGCAATCCAGATATGTTCTTGGATAACATAAACACACTGCCCCCCCCCAACAGGTACACAATCATATATCCATGTACACTATGGATCCCCTGTACCCACAACTATGAAAGTACAAGCTGCACTCAGGCTGCATGGGACCTGTCCACATCCCAGGTTGTATCATACACACATGGCAAAACAAGTTGTTCTCCACATACACATCATGTAAAACATAGCTTCATGTCAGGCTGTATACACACTAAATGGTGCACACCAACAGGTATCACAACCCACAAAGGGGGAGACACCACTGATAATGGGAAGTACTGCACTACTACCCTGCTGAGTCTGGTTTGAAAGGCCATGAACCTTGATCAAATTATTTGATGTCAGCAGTACAGATGTAGATGACAGTATGGTTGATTTCACACTGTATATCATAACCTTGCTAGGTCATAGGACATCATCATCCATACTGTGTTCCACCTACTCTCAGTATACTAGATGTACATTCCTATGTCACAGGAGTGTTTTGCAATGGGACTGCTGGCAGAGCCAACACTACAGAAGGTGTCTGAATAATACATGCACATCACACCAGTGCCAGCTACAGTAAGACAGGGTTAATTAATTGTACTCCCCCTCACTGTAATCCATACCACACAGACTAACAGAAGGCATCTGCCTATTGAAGTATGCAAATGACTATGACCTAGGAGCAATAGCTGACTCAGAGTGTTGTGGACAACATACAGAAGGGGCTTTGTGGGTGAGGTGTGTGACATATGGCCACACTCTGACAGCTACATATTGCATTGTCACCCCTATGTTAATAACCCTGTACCAATGAACTACCACCTAGGCAGCGGTCAACATACTGGACACTGTGTGTAAGGGATGCAGCTGGGCAGTTGTCTTTCCTGTGATAGTTACATCACCACACCTGTCAGGTAGTCATATGTGGCAACCTTAATCATGACAGGTTGCCATCCATGAATATAGAGATCATTGTCCAGCCATGCAAAACACTCAAGTGACCCATATCAGATCACATATATGCTTTAAGGGGTATTGACCATGTTCAGATGGCCTACACCAGCCTTCCCATTCCCCATCTCCACTATGTAGCATGATGTCTACCCTGAATAAATCCAAGTCCAACCCAGTGATGTTGGACATGCTACTCATACACATCCTGATCTCAAACACATACCTCATGGACATCCACCTTCCTAGTACTAGGCTCACTACATGATTGACAGATCCTTGTCCCATACACTTTACATAATCCTGCCATACTATGCATTCCTGTCCAGAAAAGCTGCACATCACCCCCCTCTCAGACATGGTGTGATGACCGCATGGTAAATGTATCATTAACCCTGTGGATCGGTTATGTGGCACTACTCCACCTGGACCCAGAGACCCACCTGTCATCTACAGCTAGTTAACCTTTCATCCGAGATTCATACATGGCCCAGGGCATATAGCCTACTAGTTGATTTTGACTGTACATGCTATAGTTGATATCCATCCCTGAAAATACCATCTGGCTAGCCAGTGTCCCATGTGTATCACATGTGCAACACAGGTGATACATGGCATGATGTTGAATTGCTGTACAGTGCTGTGTAGATGTATATGGCAAAACACTTACATGTAAAACCTTCCGTGAGTAAGTCTGCAGGGTCAAAAGTAATGTCCATTAAGGCAGTGTAAGTCTTTATATGTGACATATACACAGCATCAAGGTCAACTGCATTAATGTGGACTTATCCAGCCATGTGCTGATAGGTAGGAAAACCAGTACAGGCAAACAGACATGTCCTCATCAAGACAGCATCCACATGGAGTATGAGTAATGCAATCAGGTGACACAAACACACATATATGGTGATAATATCCACTCACCATTGAATGTCACATGTGTGTGACACAAACATGTCAGTAGTGTCAGTGTCATGTAGATTTGCAAAGACAACTATTTAATCATAATACATGCGATACACATGTATGTTCAGTTGTAGCTCTGTATGTCTCTGTGAGTTACTGTGACCTGTCTCCATCATTATGTCTTCCAGGTATGCCACATGCAAGGCTACCTCCTTATACCCGCTTGGAGGATGAGGCCCTCATCCCATACCTACATGACACTCATGTTCAGCCATGTATCACAGAATGCACAACAGCGGGATGCCCTATGAATGAAACTTCGCAGGAGGATTAATGATGTGGGTGGCCACAACCGCACATACCAGCAGGTGTGCAGACACTGTACAGACCTCATTAGATGGGCAAAACAGCGTGCAAATGCAATCACCAGGGAACAAGGTGCAACAGGTGGTGGGCCACCAACCCAGCCCCCACTGACATGTACCGAGGAGCTACTGGAAAACCTGGGGATGCCAGCAGAACAACATCCACAAGCCTTAGCCGATATTGTGGAGGTGGGTGTCTCTCAACCAGCAAGCCTGGAGTTGCCTGGTAAGTCATTACTGCACCTACAACAACTTTATTCCATATAGGTGCATGTGTCACTGTACAATATGTAATGTAACATCATATGTAAGGCATGTATACACACATGCCGCATACTATAGTATGCTACTCTGTGTATGCACACATGTGCATACACCATAGTATAGTCTATTGTACTGATGTATGTGTTAACATGCACATTGCCCCCTGTAGCTATCATACAGGCATGGATAATGTTCATACTGCTGTGTTACTCCTATTAAGTACCTCTGGCGTTCTGCTGCGACAGCAGCCCATTGCAGGTGAGACTGTTATTATTTATCAGGCATCTTAATGCACAGATCTATTTGCCATGTGGCCATTTACCACATGTACACATAATGTATGGTCCTGTCACAATATACAGGTCAGACCTGCAATGCATCACAATGGCTACCCACATGCTGCACTTGCAAATTATGTGAAACACTGACATAAAACCTCACAAATTGTCATTGCCAGATGTGTGGACAGCAGGATTTACTGGTGTGGATTATAGCCCTGCTATGAATGTCACACAATGTGATGTGCTATCTTGACCTGTCCATGACATCTAGTGGCCTGGCTGCAACACTGCCTAGCTATCCTGAAAAACATATCCCACATACCAAACATACCACCCTTTGTCTGAATAACCCTGTCGTCAGTGAAGCATATGACATCTATATATGGGACAACACAGACTTGTGAAATAGACACCGGTCACAATAATTTGGCCAACACATGTACACACATGGCCATGGAAGATGGCCAGAGACATGGAGCAACACACACAGTAGACGTGATGTGCTTGTGTGTACACCCTGTTGTACATTGGCTACACATGGTCCAACTATGGCCTTTGTGTAATGGTTATATTGCAGATGTGGAACACTAGACATCCTACAGGCCTGTGCACATCTTGTGTAGGTGTGACATCAATCCACCACATAAGATGTGTTGAACATCTTGAGTGTGTCATGACATGACAGCAGTCACCTGTACAGTATCTACATCAGCCCACAGATACAGTACATTCCCCTTGCTGGTGTCAGACATCAATGCCATCCTTGCTCCTCATGTGTGTGCGTGTGTGTGTGTGTGTGTGTGTGTGTGTGGTACACAGATGTCATGTGGGACATGGTGTACCAATGAGTTTGCCATGTCTGGCCTTAGTTGCAAGGCAGCAGCAATAAGGTTGCAGATGTGCAGGGGTATCATCCGTATACACTTCAGTGACATGTGTCACACATTCCACATCATGATTTAGTGTGTGTACACCTCAGTGATGTGGGTCACGTTCCACAGTATATATGTATCATATCTGAGCACAGTCATGGCTATGAACTGTGTCTGTAACTCACACTGTATAGCAATAGCGATGCCTCATGATTCCTTGCAATGGGCATGCACATCAGCTAAATGTGCAGTATATCTGTAGGGCAGACAGACAACACTGCATTGGGACACCATTACTCCACTGTATATTTGATAGGACACCATTGTGTTGAACATGTATGCATGTCATTGCACATGTCAGCAAATCACATCATACTACATGTGATTGTCAAGGACATATGCCACACTTCAGGCAGGTGTACTATTAACCTGTGCTGGTATACATGGTGTAACACAGGGATGTATGCTAACTACTACTATGACTGTGTAATTTGCATGTCTTCTGCTATGACACATGCATGCTGTTGTGTGCAACTCAGTGATGTATGATAACTACCACTATTACTGTCTGCGCTGCATGCTGTCTGCAGTATCACATGCATATTGCATGCCTTCTGTCATATCACATGCATGTTGGGTGCCATAGTGTGTGTGTCTCTGTGTGTGTGCCTGTGTGTGTGTGTGCCTGTGTGTGTGTGTGTGTGTGTGTGTGTGTGTGTGTGTGTGTGTGTCTGCGTGCGTGTGTGTCTGTATGTGTGTTGTATAGATTGTAATGTACAGTTCTTGTCTGCCCCTCACAGGTGATGTAGGTGCGTTACCCTCCTGTGGCCCATCTGATGTTAGTGTCCCCACAGACTCTAGCAGTAATGATGAACATATGATTGAGGCATAGGTAGGGTTGTCAGGGGCTGAATCTGTGCCATTGGTTGCCATTCCACCTAGGCAGATCTCATGCCTACACATATCCCATCACCAGTAGCCATAGAGGAAGGTGAGTTGGTGTGCAGTAGCTTGGAACAGGAAATTGTGGGGGCTATAGAAGGTATGCCTGCACACCATGGTGTCAGCCAACTGTCTGGTGATGCCCCACACAGGCACATGGCCAGTGCTGCTCGTAGGAGGACCTTTGGCCAACATGCTCCTGCAAGACAGAGCGCAGCAGCTGGTGTCACCAGATGCATGTTTCAGGCTGTAATGGAGGCACAGGCACATGCTGAATAGCACAACAGAGAAGATCAGTGGCTTCAGAGGGCTGCTGTCCGTTCTTTAAACAAAAACATCTAGGCAATGGTAAATGCTCAACAGCAGATTGCTGAAGCTTTGGCTAGATGATTGGGTGACATGGTTGGAGTCCTTGACCATGGTATAACAATCCGCGAGCGTGAGCTGTCCATGTTGGAACATCTGGTAGGGGTGAGGCATTGAGCACATGGATGCAGGCCTGCTACATCACCTGTTTCAGGTCTACGTGAATGAGCTACCTCACATGCCTGCTCCCATAGTGGCAGTAGCAGCAGCAGTGCAACTGGTGCTGTGCTGTCCACAATATGACACAGCAGGCCATGTGCATGTGGCCTGGATGGTCCCAACAGGGACACAATTCCAGTGGACAAGTGCCATCAGACAGTACCCAATCTGCACCTCTGCCTGGTAGTGCCCGTGCAATCCCTGGCAGGCACAGGTCACATGGCCGTGGCTGGACACAGCGAACTGTAAAACCTGGCCTGTACAGTCTGCAGCTGTCAATAATACCCCTGTGTAGGCCAGACACATGCCAGAACTGTGTGCATACATACACGCACACACCGGAAACATATGTAGGGCACCGCAACACACACATGCATAACATCCACACATGCCCAATTAGATCAAAGGCCCTAAACCACACACATGATGTCATCCAATGGTGCAGCCTAGGCCTCTGGCAAACATTATCACCCTGTGCATATGATGATGCCTGTGCCACATCCCTGACATCCACACCATCGGTGCAGGGACATGCTCATATGGTCTGATGCACAGGGTGAACAGACTAGGAAGATAAGTGCAGTTTACAATTGTTGAGCACTGTTGACAGGCAGCAGACATACCATGTACTACAGGTGTACAATGCATTTCGTACTGTTAACAGTATGTGTCTTGTGTAACAACAGTAACTGCATGTTGGTCATGATGTTCTGCTTTCTTCCTTCAGGTCTAATTGCAAGTGTCGGAGTAAGTCAGTGTTTGCTGTTAGTGTCCCATATGTCAATGTGGACTACTCACAGGTATGTATGAATATACCAGCATGTAGCTGCCACATCACAGTGAGAATGTCCCATGGTCCAAACACATCTACTGATCCAAGAGCATGATAGCTGTGTATTAAGCTACTGTGGCTACAGATGTGACATCCATACTGGGTGACATCACAGGTACAGTTACATGGAGTGGTGAGGTAAGAGAGTGGTCTAGCTGATTACAAAGGTAGAGGCCAGTGGGAAGTTTGATGCCTCATTGGGAAGCAGTAATACACGTTCCCATGACAGGATGCCAACACACAACTTCACCCACACACTCAGGTATTGACACACATGTATTCTGTGACACAGTCACACCCACACACTCACGGATTCACCGACACAGTAACACACACTCACACACAGTTGCTACTGTTGAGGTGAGGACCCCTGCCTATGTGCAAAACATCATTACAGTACTGTGCACCTACATGGCGCACCACAGAGAATACACATATACAGGTAGACAGTATGGCCTAAGATCAGGGACAGCAACATGGATAGTAGATTGCATCACCTGGATGGGGGAGGGATCTTATCTGTTCAGTATGGTAACATACATCCTCACTCCAGGGACCAGACAGCCATACACACACACACACACACACACACACACACACACACACACACACACACACACACACACACACACACACACACACACACACACACACACACACAGACACACACACAAACACACACACTGTGGCATTCACTATTGAATACACCTATGTCATGCACATACAGATACCTCACATGTGTGAGATACACGCCCCTGCCTATGTCCTGCTTTTTATATTGCAGTCTGTACAGATGTCTACACTAGTGTACAGGAGAGTAACAACTGAGGTGTATTCCCCACCATACGTAACATATATGGACACACAACCACACATGCCAGTACTGTGAATCAAACACCTGCCAGGCTCATGATATGTACGACAGACTTACAGCAGTATTGCACATGTTGCAAAGTGTACTGATTCTTCCTTTGGCAACAGTGCTGATATATGCACACCGGAGGTCTTAACTGTTACAAGTGTCAAGTGATTTACCTTTGGTGTCACCCCGACTGCTGTCTATTTTGTGTGTTATGCCCTTCAATTAATGAAACCATTGCTTACCAGTTACACAGGTTATTGTAGGACCACTTCTCACACACCTGTGAGCTTTCCTCAGTAAACATCCATCTGCAAAGATGCCCCACCACTTAGTTATTTCTACACGTCTGTCCATACCTGAGGTACATCTTTCCATACATTCAGCATATCACCATATCCAGTTGGCAATGCTGAGGCTGCAATGCAACTGCATGATGTACTAAGATACACTCCACCTGCATACATCAGCAACTGCACACGCATGGTATCTGAACGCATACCACTACATGTACACATGTGCAGGTCCTACAATCCTGTCATTCGGGCATGTTTGTAGGTATTGCAATTGGTGGACATGTGTAACGACATACATGACACATGGACTGTTGTATGATATGATAGGTGTAATGGGTGACTGGTACAGAGGGAATGTTACCTCTGTCAACATTGATTTCACACCTTATGTACTGTTAGCATTCATCAGCCATGGACCTACATTCCATGTGCATGTGTGTAATGGCTGTAGCCACCTGTCTGCACAAAGGACAACAACAGCTATGCTATTTACATGTATGTTGTGTGTGTGTGTGTGTGTGTGTGTGTGTGTGTGTGTGTGTGTGTGTGCGGCATGTACATATCCAGGGCAGGTACATGTATGTCATATCCAAATATGAGGTTGTTTACTGGTGTACAGCAACCGTCATCTGCTAATGCTGTAAATAACCGAGGGCCCCTGGTATGTGTACAGCTGACCTGGTTACAGACAGTGGAATCATCGCATTGCATAACACATGATGCAACTGTGTCAGTACATGGGTACTCTCTACAGTTGATGTAGAGCTTGGTACAGTCCACTGGTCACGGGTCACATGGTGGTGTACTCTTATATGTCCTACAACTTGTATGGATGTGTGTTGGTGGTCCGAGGGCATGGTGGTGTCTGAGGTTTACATCCTAGAATGCAGCATTTGACACTGTGTCCTGCACCTGACTCATCTGTGATACCTTTCTTGGGAGTACCAGTCAGTACATGTGAGTGACCTCTATGTATGTGGGGACACCACCACCTGGAGAGGTCCGTACCTGTATTATGGCCCACATGTCTGGTTCTGAGGTATATGGTGGTAGTGCTAGTATGCACTACAGAGCCTTCAGCCAGGTGTTCCTCACTGCACAGATGTCAGTACTCCTCACTGTTGGATCTACAGTGAGCAGCTGTGATTATGGACGCTACACATCTAGCACTGGTTAGCATAAGCATACAATGCAGTTGTCCTCTAGGTGTCAGGGTGTTATCCTGTGTTTAGGACATTTGCCTTGGAATGGCACTATATGGGTGAATGTGACTTGGGTATTATCCCCTCTCCCTTGAATCATGGATGCATGTGATATGTGTCAAAGGCCTGTCTACTGTCAGTCATGTCATCCCAGAATGACAAACACTGGACAACCTCGTACTTACAGCAGGACATTGGCTCATTGTGTTGGTCAAGCAGTTGCCACTCCTAGCAAGGCTCATTGTGTTGGTCAAGCAGTTGCCACTCCTAGCAAGACATCATGGCGAGTGGAGGTATTGTGCTTGGTATAAGATGGTACATCTAAGGTGATGGACAGTAGCAGAAGTTGTGTATATGACCGGTGTCAGATATATGTAGAGTAGCATTCCTGTTAACAATGACAACTACTAACACCAGAGCCCATTACAATATGTTCTTTACATCTAACTGTAATAGCATGGCCACTGTGGTCTTATGTGTTTAGAATCAGAGTGCATCCCAGACAGCCCTTGTGCTACTAAGTGCATGAGCATGGCCAGTATAACCTTGTGTAGATGGACACATAGTACATTACAAACAGCCCTGTGCTACTAAGTGTGTTAGCATGCCCAGTGAGACCTTATGTCGGTTATGTGCCTCTGTGTATGGGCATGACCATTGCAACCCTGTATAGTGATAGTAGTCGTCCATTCCACAGATGGGCATACTCCAGGTCAGAATGGATTCCTACTTTAAACACACAGGTTCATAGGTATGTACATCTTAACTGCCAGCATCCCTGTTGATGTCCGCATTCCTAGAAGGTCATAATGACAGCCCTGAAATGTGTAGTCTGTGTGGCACGACTCGTAACTATGTAGTATTGTAATAGTGATCTGTAGATAGGCAGATGATCCATTCCCACCACTAGCATGTGTGTGTTTGTCCCCGTCTGCCTGAGGACTGAATAATGCTTTTAGACTGCTCAAACTCAATACAATTCTTATACCCACCTTTTGCAAGGCTGATGATGTCACCCACCTACAAATACACCTCTGGGAGTGCTGTGACCCAGTAATCTTGGTAGCGCGTTCTGTAACTGCGTAATGCTGTAGTGTGCTAAAGTACTTAGGTCGGTGTTCTAATCCCAGACATGCCAAGTGTGTGTGTGTGTATGTCTGCCTGCGTGAGACAAGTACAGTGCATGACCACCTTTGTCATTCCTGCTGTTCTCACCCACCTAGGTATACACCTGTAGGCATGCTGCATCCCAGTATTCACCGTAGTGCGTGCCCTAAAAGCGTATTGCTGCAGTGTGATACGGTAGGTAGGGGTTCGTATACAGGACATGGCAAGTGTGTGTTTGTCTGTCAGTGCCTATGTCGAGGTGGCTGTGAGTGTCTTACCATTGGACATGTTGGGGAGTGGATTTTGTAGTTTTCCAATATGGTGTCCATCTTATGACACATTGGCCACCTCACGAGGAGTACAGCTGTCATTCAGCCACAGGACTGTGTTGGCAAGCCATACCCCTACATCTGGCAAAAGGCCTGGTGATCAAAGTATACATCCCTACTAGTATCTGGTATATGTCACGCACCCATATGCCATGCACAAACAAACTTGCCTAGGGTATTCCACTATGTTGCTAGTACCATGCACATTGATGACAGATAGTAGGCATGGTGTGAATGCAGTGGCCTGTAGAGGACATGGCACTTTGTACAGTGGTACAATAAGCACATACACGTGGACATTGTGCCTTCACTATGTTCCACACTGAATGCCTGCAACATATGTGATGCCATCAAATGTGATCCACAGAGGCCATACAATGCTGTACACATGTGCCCTGTATGTACCAATGCCACTGACACCAGGGAATACCTGTATCATACTATCAGTGCAGGTGCAGAGTGTACCTGCTCACTATAAGCAGGTTTCGCCACACCAGGCCAGTATTGGCATATCGGGGGATAACAGGCTGTGCACACAACATGTGCCTGCCAAACCAGGCACACCTGTACATGTCACTGTACAGTATTGTGGGACATGCACATCCCAGGCAATGTCCATGTGAAGGACTATCAAACACAGACATGGCATGCATTGCAAAGCTATGGCCATACACATTGGTGACCAGGATGTCAGGGCAGATCATGCAGTACCCATCTGTGTGGGACATTGCAGACACGACACCCCTGCACTGCACACCATTGTTGGGTGATGGGATGCCAAGGATTACTCCTCACCCAGTCTTGTACAGCCATCTTGCACAGCCAACCACTACACACCCATGAAGCAATGCATACATGCATGTCAGTACTGGCACCTTGTGTGTGTGTGTGTGTGTGTGTGTGTGTGGGTTATGTAGTACCCAACCACAGTCACTCCCAGTATAACCTTCGTTGGCATACCAACAGATGTCAAACACTTTCACATGCCTTAGACTATAAAACCTCCAGATATCCCCTGTGGTGCATGTAGTCCTGTGCATTACTGCAGTGTGGCAAGCTAAGTAGTTAGGTTGTGTATTTGTGACCCTGGCAAAGAGTGTCAATGCCTGTCCATTAGAGAGTGTGGTTGTGGTGACAATGGCATCAGTTCATGTGGACAGCCATGTGTGCCACACCTGATGTATGTCTACTATATCTCTGTTGCAGATGTCACTCACCTACACACATATATATTCTTACAGCACAGCGACATGTCACCTTTGTGGCACATGTACCAATGTCATGCAAATGTAATAGTAATGAGTAGTCAGTCAGGGCTTCAACCCCTGTACAGTTAGGTGTGTGGCAGACGGTGCTTAGGGTTAAGTCTCCAAGCCCTTCCCTGGTGTACTTTGCCTGTCCCACCCACATACTCTCTGGTGGATGTGAAGGAGTACACCTGCTTCAGCAGCAGCATGTGTATTGTAAGTGATGGACATGGTCAGGTGATGGCCTCTGTACCTATTGCAGTCCTCCTCTAGCTGATTGCATGTGGAACAGCTGTGATAGTGTTCCCATAGCCATCCACATGATAAACACAGTACACTATCCAGGGAAAACATGTTGGTATTTGGCCATGACAGTCGCAGTGAGTGGTACCTGGATGTGATGTTCTGACACGGCATCACAGATGATATCTGGATGTACCTCAAACATTATACACAGTGGGAAATAGCCTAAAGTCAGGAGGGTGATGTGCCACACATGACTACAGCATGTACGAGTAGCTATGCTGCATTGAGACTACTGCCTGTTTAACATGTGTGTGGTAATGGCTATTCTGCATGTTTTAATACAGACATGACAGTACTCTGTTCGTGAGGGACCCCCATCTGTAGGGCCATCTGTGAAGTGGTCAGTGTGTGCAACCATTTGCTTCCTGTGTTACACACTGAACACACATCTGTGCACAGCAGAAGCATAGTGTGAGGATTGCAGACAGTACATGATGATAGGATGTGTTACTGCCATTGCATCCCTGGCTGGACATGTGTCACATGAAACAGTGGTGTAACAGACACTGTCTGGGGTTCCCAGTGACAAGCCAATAATGGGTAACTGTTCATAGCTGCGGTCACGTCTATTACACATTGTACAGATGGCTTGCAGTATATATGCATGTGTTGTGCTCCCTCTGCAAATGTATACCATCTGCTGTGTTGAGTTGATGGTAATATCTATGCATGCTGTTGTAGGTAATCCTGTATGCTGGTGCCTATCACTAAGCCATATGTGGGTTTAAACTGCAACACCATAGGCTGAATGGGTTGGGAGGTCCTGGCAGAACCTCCTGTCCCACTTCAGCTGAACATGGTACCGGGCACTGCCACATCTGGGCCCCAGCCTTGGATATCAGCCACTGTTGGTTCTGCACCACCTTCTGGTGGTACCACCACTGAGAAAGGAGCATGTCTCCCCTGGAAGCAGTACCAGACAGGTACATGTTTGCTGTTGTGCAGTCTCGGACGTGTTGCATTGGGGGCTCACTAAGGGGTTCCAAAGCCAGACATGCAAGCTCAAGGCAGGAGTCACATTTACAGGGTGATGCTTCCCCTCCTAGACAGCCCCCAGCACTGCCTCCTTTGCAGCTGTTTAGGTGCAATGGCGGCTGCCCATGGCTGGGAACCTCCGTTCCACTGTTTCCATGGGCTTGTGAATGCTGACTTTTGGTTACAGCTTCTTACACTCAGTTAGCCTCTACATTACTTTACCAGTGCAATACTCGCATACTGGTAGCCAAACAGGCTTACACCCGCTCGCTCCCGCACTTGCAAATGTACCGACATTGGTACTTGCATCTGACACTCACACCCCTGGGTGGAAGCGATGACCACAATATTACCTTGTGATGCCTATTACATCATACTACATGACTACAGTATTGGGAATGGCTGCCCATTAGGCGGCGGCATGGCGTTCGACTGTACGGAATCGGCGGCATGTCCAGTGAATTAATCATATTTGTGTGTTCCTCATACAACCTGCTCCCATCTGGCTGATACATGAGAACTGAGATGCTTCAATACAGACAAGTAATTGGGTTTTGGGAGCCACATCCATCGGCCGAGTCATGCTATCGCATACCTATTATAGGTTTGACACCTTTTCAATTGGCCAAGGTGGGACTTTAAGGTTAACACCTGTCCCACTTTGCAAGGGACAGTCTCTCTTTAGGCAGTTGTTTCCTGCGAAATATATCAAGACATAGCAAATGTCCTGAGATTATTGGACAAAATTATATCCTATGTTTCTTTAATAGTTGCATAAAACAGTTATTTTATATATGAACCCTCTATATGTTATGTGAAGAAGCATAAGCAATTCAAATGTTACTAGAATGAGCTTTTATTTGTGCAAATAAGTACAATTCTGTACCATGCATGGCTGCAGGTATGTTTTGTCCTGGAAAATCTGACATTTCTACAGAACATGTCCCACTTTGGGCATTTGAAAAGGTGGCAATCCTATAGGACCTTTATGTAGAGGCATCAGATTTTGCATAGCAAAATATACCCACAGCCAGTAGAAAGGAGAGTACTTCACTGTTTTGCCTAAATAAAAGGTTATTCTTGTAGCATTATAGTTGCTTATACTGTTTCTTATAACATTTAGGTGTTTCAGATACAATAATTGTTTTATGCAACTACTACAGACAATATAGGAAATCTTTGTCCTAAATCACAGGATATTTGCCATAATTACAATTATTTTGCAGGACACAACTGCCCAAAGGGGAGTGTCCCTCGCAAAGGTGGACAGGTGGTAACCCCAACCCTATTATTCTATCATCTTTCTAAGGTAGTCGGCGGAATATGCACTTTTTCTCACTAGCAGACCTCTCATACGAATGGGGAAGAATGAACACTGAATCAGGGACACTGCATAACAACCTCAGGGACACATTTAGAAGTTTGGCACTATTAACCTGACACATTGACAGACCCAGAGCATATGTATTCATACACATTGTCTGAGGCACATGCTGTTTATGACACTTAGATGTTGTCATTATTCATTACGTGTATTCCACCACCTTTCCTCCTAATATCACTAGTTCTAGGAGGGTTTAGTTGGGACAGAGTTAGATTCTGATTCATAATCACAGATGTCCCTGGTAATCGGGGACAGTTCAATTATATGGTTCCCCCAATGGTTTACGGACTATCTAGTGGATGTGCTCTTAAGGTTTGGGAGGTATGGGCATCTGCTATACCCACATCAGAATATTACTTACATCCACGGGGTGGTCATAATATGGCTCTGCCAGCCAACACCTGTATGCCTAGGCCCATAATCGCATACCCATAGTTCCCCTACCTGCCACTCCTCTACAGCACTCATCCTTACTGTGGGCACAAGTGGGGTATAAACACACCCCTACACACTGCCCACTCTCCCCGTGTCAGGACACATGTCGTACATTGTGTCAACCCATGTGTTATCAGGCTTGCACAACCTACTGGTCCATGTACATCTACAGCCTGGTTGCATCAATCATTAAAGGGCCTGGCTCCAATCATTACATTTTTGGTGTCCCACAAGGAACATCGCTGTCCACGTTTCAAGTGTAGACCTTGCAGATCTCTCCCACTGGTAGTTTCCTGCTGGTGGTCTGGGAAGCAGTGGTGTATTTACCTTTATTGCGTAGTCTGTATGTCTCACCAGCCTAGCTGGGGGGGGGGGGGTAGACGTTTATTTATTGGACCTCCCTCCAACATATGCCCGGACTGAACATATGTTACCCATAACTGCTGCATTATATTCTAGGTATATACGTGTGTATATTTACTGTAATATATATATATATATATATATATATATATATATATATATATATATATATATATATATATATATATATATTTACATTAATATATACAGATATCTCTGCATATGTATGCATACATGTATATTCATATCTTACTGTATATATATATATATATATATATATATATATATATATGATCTAACAACATATGGGTCTATGGTTGTTTGCATATATATAGATTCATATGTGGGTATGTATCTGTATTCTTCCTCTGTATGTATACATTCGTACTATGGCGAGGGAGAAGCATATCTCTATCTCGCTATGGATACAGATACACATGCATAGCTCTATTTATATACGTCTACATCTGGTTCTTCCATTCCATGCCATATAGATTACACTTTGCTTTAGTGGATCTCGCAGTGGGTGTGGCTGCTCATTGGGCGACGTCCCTGCCCAATGAACACATTCGCTTGCATCCCTAGGGCTGTCCATATTGGACAAAATCAGCCAACACCTGCATACCTAGACCCATAAGTAGCTACCTATAATTCCCCCACCCTCGCCTTCTCGACAGCACCCATCCTTACACTGGGACCTGGTGGGTTCTGGACACACCACTACACTCCGCCCACTCTCCACTTCATGGGATCCATTTCATACAATTGACTCGGCCCATGGGTAATCTGGGTTGCCCACCATTGTATTTCGAGTCTGTATACACCTTGGACAAACTGGAAAATCTATCACATTCCTATGGTTTGGCCAATTTTTGAGGTGTCCTGCAAAGAACGTTCCAGTATGTGTTCTATGATTAGAATCCTTGGGTTTACTGTGTCCCCCCCCGGGTGTATCTTGCCTGTGGTCTAGGAAGTAATGGACACTTTACATTGCTTGCTTGTATAGTTCCCTTGTCTGGCTGTAGTGGGATGGTGGAATGGTATGCTGCGTGTGTCATGTGTCTTGCCTGGGCTCCTCACTTCCATTGCCATAGGCTGTGAACAAATGTCATTCCTGTGTGCTTTTTCCTATCATAGCTGTACATCTCTATATATCTACGCGCACACACACACACACACACACACACACACACACACACACACACACACACACACACACACACAGATATATATATATATATATATATATGTGTGTGTGTGTGTGTGTGTGTGTGTGTATATATATATATATATATATATATATATATATATATATATATATATATATGTATATGTACATAAATGTGTGTATGTGTATATATCTATCTATATATATATATATACTCACCCTACCTGCACCCTAACCCTAACTCACTTAACCCACCCCTAAACCCACAGTCCCTCACTATCACACACACACCCTACCTGCACCCTTACCCTAACTCACTTAACCCACCCCCAAACCCACAGTCCCTCACTATCTCGCACTTACCTGTCCGCTCCCTAACACTAAATCCCTCACTCGATCGCACACTTACCGAGTCCGTCGGGTTCTCACCTTGTCGGTCATCTGCGTTGTCGGTATTTTCGTCCCGTCGGATTCCGTGTTGGCCGAATGCGTTGTCGGGCATCTAAAGGTGACCCATATATATATATATATATATATATATATATATATATTTAATATATGTAGATATATATCTGTACACACATATATATGTGTGAGTATACATATATATATATATATATATATATATATATATATATATATACACATATATATATATATATATACAGTTATATATATATATATATATATATATATATATATATATATATACACATATATATATATATACAGTTATATATATATATATATATATATATATATATATATATATATGTATATATATATAACTGTATATATATTAAATCTGTACATACAAAAATACATTTCCTATGCTGGGTGCTACTTACACCCATGCAGGCGCACTCGCCTATGCTTACTGTGCGTTACATATGTTTACTGCCGCTTATCTGTGCTTACTTGTGCCTTATTCATTATGACAGTACCACTTTGATTGAAGGGATCTGGTTAATAGTCCCATGTGATACACACGTTCACTTTTACATGTTTTAATATCGGCTTTACAGCAGAGCAACATTCATTCCACAAGGAAAATGATATGTGCTATAGTCGAACTTGAACCGTGAATGCCTGTTCGTTAGGCAGATGTTCTAACCATTATACTATTGGTGTTCTGCTTCATTTATATGTATACCCATATTTCATAGTTACCCGAACACACGCCTCAACATTTCACTTACACAGCAGGCATCCATTTTCCTGTTGGGAAAACCACACTACTACACATCCGCCATTCCCTACTGCTGTGGATCCGTGCCGCATATTGACTCACTCCGAGTATATTCAGACCTCCAAAGCCTATAGTCCTGGCACATACACGTGTTTGATTGTCAGGGTGTTCATTCGGGTTTAGGCTTGTCTGACTGGGAATCAGGACAGCCCTGTACCCGTTTGAAAGTCAGATTTAGCCCATGGACAAGGTTGTTCCCACTGTAAGTATTCTACCTGTGGTTAGAGATGCAGGG
Organism: Protopterus annectens; assembly: GCF_019279795.1. Classification (NCBI taxonomy): domain Eukaryota; kingdom Metazoa; phylum Chordata; order Ceratodontiformes; family Protopteridae; genus Protopterus; species Protopterus annectens. Next base: position 731,780,680 of record NC_056746.1, on the reverse strand, counting down.
ATTTTGGCCACCTGTGGCCAGCTTGATATGTTAACACTAGATAAGATTTTTCTTCTGCTGCTATATTCCTTTGCATTCAATATGAATGCTTTCTTGTTCCCATGTTTGTTCTGTGTGTGTGTGTGTGTGTGTGTATATATATATATATATATATATATATATATATATATATATATATATATATATGTATGTTTGCCACCCTTTCAAATGACCAAAGTGGGAATTATTTGGTACAAACATCAAGATTTTGCAGGCCGACACATACCCACAGCAGCCAGGACAAAGGACAAAACCTCACTTTTATGCCTAATTGACAGCTTATTCTTGTAGCATTTTAGTTGCTTATTCAGTTTCTTATGACATTTAGGTGTTTCAGATACAGAATAACTGTTTTATGCAACTATTACATAAATATAGGACATATTTTTTTCATTAAATCTCAGGACATCTGCCATTTGACACTAATTGTACAGGACACAACTGCCCAAAGAGGGACTGTCCCTCGCAAAGTGGGACAGGGGATTACCCTATATGTGTGTATATATATGCGTGTGTACATACGCATGCATACACATCTATATGATTTAATTACTTTGATCATACTGTTGAATTACTGTGCTGTCTGCTATGTTTGTGATAACATCAACGTTAGGTATAACTGCCATGGCTTAGTGGTAAATCACATCGATTGTGATGTGTAGGGTCCTGGCATCGGGCCTGGCCAATGTGGTATATTGTGTTGCTAGATGGAACAAGGGCCATTGGACAAAAGGTGACTACAACACTTCTCAGCTGTGGTTTTCTGTTTAACCGCCAATTCACATCACACAAAATGTTTCTACATTCTTACTGTGATACATCACCCCAGTTCACATTTCATTGGTATTATATCGTTATATGGCATAAAATTAGCAAGATATGCTCGTATATGGATTATGTGTCATAAATGGTGTATGCTGCAATCGAACCAGGAACATCTGCTTGATAGTCGGATGCTTTAACCACTACACTATTGGTGTTCTGCTTCATTTATATGTATACCCATGGTTCATAGTTACCCGAACACACGCCTCAACACTTTACTAACACAGCAGGCATCCATTTTCCTGTTGGGAAAACCGCACTACTACACATGCGCTATTCCCTACTGCTCTGGACCTGTGCCACATGTTGACTCACTCAAAGTATATTCAGACCTCTAAAGCCTATAGTCCTGGCACATACGTGTATTTGATAGTCAGGGTGTTCATCTGGGTTTAGGCTTGTCCGACTGGGGACCGGGTCTGCCCTGTACCTAACTGAACATCAGATTTAGCATGGAGACATAGTTAGTTCCACTTTTAGCGTCCTACCTATGGTTGGGGATGCAGAGGTGTGCTCAGCTTTGGCCACCTCATATTTTAGCGCTAAATATTATGGGGGGTTCCACTGCTCTTTCTCTTCACATTCATTATGACTGCTATATTGTGACCATGTTCATTCTTCATATCTATATATCTATATATATATATATATATATATATATATATATATATATATATATATATATATATAAATATATTGGTCTGTACATACACATACATATACACCTACATGCTTATTTACATTTTACATACCGTTGAATCACCGCCACTTACCGTCGTGCATACACGCTTGCATACCCACATACGTCTAGGGTTGCCACCTTTTCAAATGGCCAAAGTGGGGCATTTTCAGGACACACATCAGATTTTACAGGCCGACACATACCCACGGTCAGTACAAAGGATAGAACTTTACTTTTTTGCCTAAATAAAACTTATTCTTATAGCAGTTTAGTTGCTTATTCTGTTTCTTGTAACATTTAGGTATTTTACATACAGAAATAACTATTTTATGCAACTGTTACATGAAATATGGGACATAATTATTTCCTAAAATTTCAGGACATTTGCCATTTTATTATTTTTGGTCAGGACACAACTGCCCATAAAGGGACTGTCCCTCACAAAGTGGGACAGGTGGTAACCCTACTTACGTCTGCTTTAAAGTGCCTTAATCACCCTATATCCAACTGCCACTATGCAAATGTGAAAGGTATATATTCCCGGTAATGCACTTGGGGAGACGTGCATCATGGTCAGGTGTTTAATCCTGGGTCGTAGGTTTTGCAGAACTGGCTGGAGGCTGAGCAGGGTTGTGGACAACTACTGCTCATACAACTTGTGTCTAGATGTCTATGGGACTGGACATCATGTCGTGACACCAAGTCTAATGTTTAGAACAGATACTTATCCCATGAGGGATATCCAAAAATTGTGGGGACCAATGACCTCAATTCTTTTGGCTTTACAAAAATGAGGTAGGGTTATACATGCAAGGGATAAATAGTTTGCAATCCTGAGACTGCCTAGGGTGAGACTGCCTACTAGATATGAGTAGGGGTCACTATGTGCAGATATGGCTGCGCCAAGCTAGCAGCCCGAATGGGTGGTTTTGGTGGATGTTCAGGAAGGGGGGTGGTGTGCTGTGGAGGGGATGATGGGTATTCAATTATGTATCCAGGTGTGTTGGGGTTGGATGGCTCAGTTCAGGCCAGACCATTATGTGGGTGTGAGCCAGTAATGTTTCTGTACATGTGTATCGCACATTTTAATGTTCATATGTTTTTTGGATTGTGTTCTACAGTATGGCCTGTCAGGTTGTATTGTGGATGTGAATGTTTGCCCTTTGGTTTTCTTTCTGATTCACCCACTGCTCCCACGTACACCTCCAGTTCACCTATTGTGCATCCGACTCAGTCTCCCCGTGCCGAATTATTACATTACCCGTCACCCCCCACACCCATATTACACACACACCATCCATCCCTTCTCTGGTTGATGGCCCATGGCACAGTCAACAGAACACTTTGCGTACACTACATATCTCTGGTACCAATATGGTTGTGAGGACGACCCTAGCATTTTTGATCTTCCACATGCTGTACTTCACACACATAGCTACACGCAAATACTTATCTTTCATGACATGGTAGGTAGACTCGGGTAATACCCGTTCATCTTTGGGCTGTCCAGACAAGGATGACTTGGACCACGAATAGGCAGATACTGAGCAAATGCTCTGATCATTGGTAGGGTTACCACCTTTTCATATGACCAAAATGAGACATTTTCGGGACACACATCAGATTTTACAGGCCAACACATACCCATGGTCAGTACAAAGGATAGTACTTTAGTTTTATGCCTAAATGAAAGCTTATTGTTGTAGCAGTTTAGTTGCTTATTCTGTTTCATTTAGTTGCTTATTCTGTTTCTTGTAACATTTAGGTATTTTACATACAGAAATAAGTATTGTATGGAACTATTACATAAAATATGGGACATAATTATGTCCTACAATCGCAGGGCATTTAACATTTATAATGGTTTTGATATGGACACAACTGCCCAGAGGGGGACTGTCCCTCACAATGTGGGACAGGTGGTAACCCTAACCATTGGGCTAGGCTTAGCAAATGGCAGTGGTGCACTAACATGCTGTGTTTTGCTTCCACTTGGTATAACAATCAACTACAATGGAATATGGGCACGGGCTTTTAAATGCAATTTGTTTGAGGGACGGGAACTCAATATTCAGCTACGTGCCTTTGTGTTTACTTTTTATTTTTTTGTTTGCAAAGCTGTCTTGTATGCTTTGCATACATTTCAGTATCCACGGACACTGACAGGAATGATTATTATTAGAGGCAGGCTGTACTAGTCAGCATTTTAGGTTGCGGGTCTGCAGCTGACATGTTCACACCTCCATGCAGCGCTTAGACATGACCCCTATGCATGTGGACGTTGCGGCAGCGCGCCTTCATTAATATGCATGTGGTGTTGCTGCAGCATCTCTATGCCACACGGTCGGTGCAAGGCTAACGCCGTCCTTGCGCAGAGCTTCGTGAATCCCGGGGTCCGTGTCAATCTAATAAATGGCAATAGTCAATAATTGCAACAAAGGCAAACATACCTGCAAAATATGATAGGAAAATATGAAGATGGAAGAGAGATGGACAACCTGGTCCCACATCAGTGAAAAGCAAGGTACGGTAAGTCGACACACTGCAAATGCATGTGTACAGCACACATGGTGTTGTAGAAGTAAATCAAAAATACATTTAACCAAATGGAAAATGTATATCACATGGGCAGAATGATTGATGATGTCCACAGAACTGGCCATGTATAAAATACACATGCACAGTAATGTGCATTCATTTAACATCGACATGCATAGGTAAGCAAGCTAAGAATTTTAAGCACATATACGTACACATATTTGTATTCTGTTTTCTCCTGTGTATGTACACTTGTATGTTAATATTGAATGATGGTTGTTTTTCTATTTGTTTATCTGTGGAGCTTTTCTTATTGGGACCCCACTGAAAAAAGGCTCAGCAGTCCAGTTGGACTAACCCAGTTAACAAGTGTCAAATAAATAAATAAACATACATATACAGCCATGCAAATGTTGAATAAACAAATGCAGGTGTATGACACTTACCCTGCTCATTACTTAGTAGAGGACACTCCTATGAGCATCATTACAGCACATCAGCTGTAAGTCAATGGATGCTCACATGTCAAAGGTACAATTGTGTGCCAATTTGGATCCAACTATATGCAGACACATATAATCAGTTAATGTGTACAACTATTTGTGGAAGGTGTAATCTTATGTGAATTAGTAATGGATGTGGAAATCTGAGCTACATCAAACACAGCTTAATGTACTGTTAAAGAATAAATTATCTATAACACTGTGTATAGATTAATGCTATATTGCTGTTTGATGCAGTGAGTAAAGGACGACTGTAAATAGACATGACATACTTGCATATGATTCCACATGGCTTAAGTATTGCCACCCCATGGCACTCAAAACCACATCATGACAGTGGGATATTATGACAGATGTCATCCAAAACACATGGGGGAAAGACATGTCCTTGTATTTCACATACATGATATGGCAATACGCAATTCCAAGCTAACGGGGAAAAGCCGAAAGACACAACAACAACAACAACAACCACAGTGTTAGTGCTAGACTATGGACAACATATGTCATTTGCCCCAGAAAAACACACTTTTACAAACTATGTCTAGCTGCAGATTAAATGCCGCAATGTTTGGACAACTGAATATGGGAGGAAAGCTTAATATGTTAATGTGTCATGCACACATTGAAACAGAAGTAAATATCAAATGTCAATATTACATAAGCATGACAGCTACAAAGTATGCATGCACAAGAGTACATATATAGTCCAATCAATTATATGGCAATCAGTATGGTGGCAGTATAACACAAGTGGATCACACAAACAACACTTACGGACTACAAGGACCAGATTGATGGGGCCGAGACTGACAAGTTACCTCATGAGCTATCTCCATGAAAGAATTGCATATATCATGTGCCATATCCTGAAAGAGTATCCCTATCATGTCCCTTATCTGTGCTCAGAACACACTGGTCATAGTGTCCTGGATATCCCCCACATAATCATCTCCATTCTGGTCCTGGTGCCATCTCCTTTGGGCCCCAGGCATGATGGCTCAAGCAGGGGCAGGTCCAGCTTCTTTCTCCTCATCACCATCATCACTATCATCCTCTGAAGACTCTGGCAATGGCCTGATATGAGCTCATTGTCATTGTCTGATAATAGAATATCCATGGTTCTCTTGCTCTGTCAAGATTAATTGTAAAACACAACAGGAAAGAAACAAAAAGCAAATGTCTGTCACAAAGAACATTCCCATGAACATCATAAAGGAACTTTATAATTATGAGCAGAGTTATCTTATAAATGCCTGCCACTGTCCTATTGGTAAACAAGACATCATTATTCTTTTGTGAAAATTTGTATAGGCTTAGAAAGACCCCCCCCCCCCAAGTCATTAGCATTGTAAAAATGTATGAATGCTGAATTATAGAGATTTTACTGTCAGCACATAATGAATTATATGAACAGCCTCCAAGTGTTATTGCTAAAATAAGGAGAAAGTGATATGACAATATTGTGGACAATAAGCAAGCCATATGACAAACATCTGATCCAGGCAGTCTGATAATTGGCTGAATACGCATAACTATAATAAATAAAACTATAACACGTATTTTGTATATTTATTCACCACAGCTTGTGACATATGAGAATGTAATATATATTGTGCCAACAGTATTGTATGCGTACAACTGTACACATTATCCATCTAAAATGAATACCAGTCAGTAGCCTACAAAATGCAGGCTACTGACTGATACTAATCAGTAGCCTGTAAAATGCAAACATCCTGATGATGCTTGCTGATTATGAACTGCTGCAAAGAAATGTCCATTTGCATAATACAAAGCAATTATAAAATATAAAAATTATTATAAAATAAAGCAATTGCTGTGTTTTAACAAGAGTACCTAAGGTGTTGTAGACAGATACAATAACAATATTGAACTGCAGGGTGTGCTGATTATGAACTGGTGTAAAGAAATGTCTATCTGCACAGATGGCAGTAAACCTAGGCTATAACTTTGTTTTAATAAACTCCCAAGATGTTGTAAGCAGATGCAGTACCAATACTAAACTGTAGAGTGTGCTGATTATGAACTGCTGCAAAGACATGTCTATTTACATGTGTCAGTAAACCTAGGCAGTAACTGTTTTAAAAGTGCCTGAAGTGTTGTAGACAGATGCAATAACAATACTGAACTGTAGGGTGTGCTGATTACCAAGTGCTGTAAAGAGTGTCTGTCTGCACACATGTAAGCAAACCTAGAATATATCTGCGTTTTAACAAAAACACCCAGAGTGTTGTAGGCAGGTGCAATACTAATGTTGAATTGAAGGTCATGCCACACAGTCTGCAAATAGCAGTATAAACACTGACACAGCAGGCACCCATTCACTCTGGTGCAATATGGATGTCAGACTGAAAGGCATGCCACACAGTTTACAAATGGCAATATAAGCACTGACACAGCAGGCAGCCATTCACTCTGAATAGACAAGATGTACACAGCAAGTCAGTCACTGAAAAACACAGCCCTACTTACAAGGATGCCAAACCATACATTACAAGAAGCAGTCAAAGCACTAAGACTTGCACACAAAATGGTGATGCTAAAATATATGTAACAGATATATCAACCCAATTGTTATTTAGGTTGTGAAGTACTATTCAAAAACTGCTGAAACAATGGCTTAATTCTATATAATAGCTCAACATTTTTAGATTTCAACCACAGTTGTAAGCATAACTATCGTGTGATAATTTCACTTACCTTGCTGATGTATGATGGGTATTCTTGCATTCTAATCAAATATACATGTTAATGTGAAAAATACAGGCCTGTAAAAAAGGATCAGATGCATTTCATTTCATAAAACAGAAAAAGTAATCAACATACCTCTCTCTCTCCTCAAGCCTGTGCATCCACTTGATGCACTGAGTATGATTCTTGGCCCAATCTACATCACCTGAAAACAGAAACTATGAATGATGCATTCCTCAAATCACTTTCTAGACAATATATTCCTGAAGAATGTTAGTTAATCACCATACACATTTTTCAATGTTATATACAGGTTTTAATATCTTTTAACACAGACTGGACAGCATGAGATTCAAACCTGTAACTACAGAGTATACCTAATCCATCTTATCTGGAAATGCATTTTATGAATGCAATAAAATAGTTTTATGACATCACCTAGAGGGGAATGATCTACTAACATGGAGCCTGGCTTAGGATTTCAAAGAATGGACATCTGCTGGTTATAAAGATAAACCCCCGGATTTACTAATCTTCCGTGCAGGACTAGTCTAGTCCTGCATGGAAGCGGCCATTTAGGAGCAGGACAGCAACGCGCCATGCACAGTAATGAAGGCGCACTGCCAGAGCCCCCAGGCTTACACAGAGCATGTATGAGTGCAGGGGATGTGTCTGCGAGCACTAAACATGACCCTGTAATGTTGAACAGCAGAAAGTAAAAATAAATGAGCGATACTGCTCATATGTGTCCACATAACCCCACCAACAGTCCCCAATGTGTACAACAGCAACAGGACATAAAAATCAAAAGAAAAAAAACCCGTATTTGCATCTAAAGCTCTGAGTACAGCTAACCGTAGGTGTGCCCATTGCTTAACCATGGTGAAAGCAGCCAAAAAGGCTGAAGAGGATAACAAGGATGATATAGGAAAATGAAACATGTCAGCAACAGTGTAGTTGGCAGAGCATTTGCCTGATGAGCAGGCATTCCCAGTTTGAGTCCCAGCACAGCACAGTCTATTTTACATGGCAAAGTATGGTATAAGCAATATTTGTAATTATTTAAATATGGCATTTTCTGTTTGTTCTTGTTCTAATGAAATCTTGTGATTTTGACAAAAGCGCTTAACTTTTTTCAATAAATTTTCTAGATTTAGTGCTGCAGTGTTCCTTCGGTGATCCTCTTCATATATTTTTACGATATTTGTAATGCAAAACCCACTAAATAACACACATTTTTATGAACATGAGTATTGCAGGAAATGCACATGTGAAGAGTCAGTATTGTAATGAATAAGGCAGTAGTAAGCAGGCATAAGCACAGATAAGCAGCAGTAAGCATATATAAGCACCAGTAAGTGAGTCCAAGTGTGTTTGCACAGGGTTAAGCACTGCCAACACAGATTAAGCAAAGGAGAAGCTAACTGGGTGTAAGACACTGTGACTGGAAGTTAGCAGAGCTTACCTCCACGCAAACCCACTTACAACCACTTTAAAGTGCCTTAAACACACCGTATCCAATGGCCGGTGTTCTGGCCAGCAACAAAACGAACAGCATCTGCAAGGCCAGAACACAGGACCATGCACACCATACACAAAATGATTTACCACTAAGCCATGCCAGATATCCATGAATCGTATGTTGTCAGAAGCATAACCCCAGCCCAGTCATGCAACAGCACAGAGAATGTATACCTACAGCTAGATGGACGTGTTTGCACAAATATATTACTATCTAAATGGATACAACATATCTATAGATGTAGCCACATACATATATATATATATATATATATATATATATATATATATATATAAATATCCAGAGATATATACATATATACAAATATATAAACAGATATACATGCAAATGCCAACTACACATATATATGTCAACATCTATATGTCCACATATACACAGCAGGTTACATATATGTACGCAGATATATGTTTCCATAGGTATATACGGACAAAGTTAGAAATATGGAAGCAAATATATATACCCACAGAGGTATATATGGCCAGACATCTGTAGATAGCAATGGTAGATGAACAGAAACATATATGTCCACATGCACCATTAATGGGCTTGAGAGGCCCCAAACAATATACGTCACGTACGAATTGGCATACCCCCCACCCAGCCAAACACGTCTGCCCTGCAATACACTTCTAAGCTCATTGTATTGTATGTGTGTCCTTGAAATAGGGATTTAAATTAGCCCTGTGTTATGTTTCACATGTTGACATCACATACCGCTCTCCCCCACCCACTAGGCAGGCTGAGCAGTACAGGCCCATCCAACTCAGGCCATCCCTGACCAATACATTCATTACCCACAGTTCCACTGCACACATGCAGCCACCATCCTTACCCTGGTTACCAGCCTGTAGCTATCACACCACCACACATTGCCCCCCTCCACTACCCCCCTCGGGACCCATCCCGTATGTTACCCCGACTCAAGCATCCTAGATCTGGCACATGCCGTAGTCCATGCACATAGCCATGGGTACCTATGTAACTCTGGGTGTAGACGAAAGTTGAATACTCAATGTTTGGGTTGTCCTGCATTGGACAATTGTATTCCTGGTACTAACAACAGATTAAACGTGTGACTCCGTGTACACTAACAGATTTAGTTGTAGGTATCGCAAAGCATACGTGGCACACTAGGTTGGCAGGTATGCACACGAAACACAGTATCCAGCAATAACAGTCAACATTACAGGATATGTAGCTAAATATGTAGAGGTATGTGTGTGTGTATATATATATATATATATATATATATATATATATATATATATATATATATACTCATAACTAAATAGATATATACCTCTCCCTCTCTGTAGTACAAATGTATACATACATAGACAGACATATATATAAATACCCACATATAGATATGTACATATGCAGACACCCATACATCCACACGTCGTTTTATATATATATATATATATATATATATATATATATATATATATATATATATATATATATATATATATATATATATATATATATATATATATATATATACATATATGTGTGTGTGTGTGTGTGTGTGTGTGTGTGTGTGTGTGTGTGTGTATATATATATATATATATATATATATATATCTACAGATATATAGCTATGATATGATACAGCACTTAAGAATTACATATGTCCACAGGCCATGCCAATGGGGCCCAATCAACAAACGTGTAACACGTAGCATCAACCCCCCCCAACCCCCCCCCCCCCAGCCAGACAGGGGAAGCATAGAAACAAACACCCAAACAATATAAACAATTCACTGCTTCCCAAACCACAGGCAGGATACAACCGGAGGAGGGGGGGACACAGTGGGCCCACTAAATCTAATCTTGGAACAGAGACAGGAGCGTCCCTTGTGGAATACCCCAAAAAATTGTCATGTAATAGGAGGCAGCCAGTGCAATGACTTATCAAGGTGGGGCATGTATGTACCCGGGCTACAAGAGTGGGAAAGCCTGATGACCCATGGGTTGAGACAATGTACAAGATGGGTCCAGTGAAGTGGAGAGTGGGCAGTGTGTAGTGTGTGCTTAGACCCGACCTACATCCAGAGAATGAATGAGTGCTGTAGAGGAGGTGCGGGGGGGGCTATGGGTATACTATTATGGGCCTATGGGTGCAGGTGTTGGCTGGAGCGGTTCTATTCAGACCACCCCAGGGATGTAAGCTATTTTGTGCATTGGGCAGAGCCACCGCCTAATGAGCAGCCACGCCCGGTACGAGTCCCACTGGAGCACAGTCTATTTTACATGGCAAAGTATGGTATAACCAGATGTGTTGTTGCAAATCCCACTAAATAACACCAAAGAACACATGGTCGCAACACCCCACTCTAGGCATGTAAGCCGAACTACTTGGCATCACAAGGTATTATTTTTGTCAACACCCTCACCCAGGGGTGTGAGTGTCCAGACCTACCCCCAAATGCAGTGCATATACACAGCTGCTGCTGTAGAAGAAATGGCAAGCTGTGGACCTTCCTGTCAGCCTTCCTGCACATCCCTGGACATTTTCCTACTATATGCCCCTCTGTGTGCGCTATTAACACCACTTACCTATCAACCCCTGTTTCATTACTATTAAGGTTCACAGTCACAAGTAGGTGACACCCTCTTACTGAACTATATAGGCAGAATCTGGAACCCCCTACCCATGTGTATTACCTCAGCTGTCCCACACGACACATGTAAATAACACATGAAGGAACACCTTAAGCACATTTGGATCAGCACATACTCACCACCTAGTGAAGTCCCCCCCACCTAACACTCTATACCCCTACACCTAGTGAAACCAACACCTCCTGTCCTGCCTCACATTCAAATCCCAACATCCTGCAAACCTTCCCTATTGCTCCCCCACCAATCATTCCAACGGCCTACTATACAGTTGCAATGCCCCCCTCCCACTCTACCTACCTACCTACCCCTTCACTATTCTCTTCTACTCTACCACACAGGCATGGCATAACCAAACCTAACCCGAATACCTGAGTGTAACCTATGCAGAACTGTTAAACTGGAATCTCATCTCACCTTAAACTGATCTTTGTCAACAATCATACCCGACATGTACCCGACATGTAAGCCTGACCTAAGCATGTATACTACTGACATGTTAATGTGAACTAAGCATGAAGAATGTGTACACCTCAGTAGTACATGTAATGTGTAGCTGGGGTTTACTGTGGAGCTCCACTCCCCAGGCTACCACTGACAATGGAGAAGCATCCAGTCGGATTGTCCCAGACAACAAATGTGAGCTAAATACATGAAGTAGCATGGGGGCATGTGGCAGCAAGCGGGCTTACGGCTGTTTTGTTGGCAGTAAGCAATGCTCACACCGGTTAAGAAATGTGGAGGTCAACTCAGTGTAAGACACCTTAACCGGAGGTCAGCAAGGCTGAGCCTAGCACACACCAGCGCATACCCGCCTACACTTCTTCCACAGTGCCCTAGGCACTCTGTAGTTAACAGCTCTCATTGTGCCCATTAACAAGATAATCAGCACTCCCAGGTTCTAACCCCCGCACCTTGCGCACAGTAGTCTAAGTGAGTTACCACAAAGGCATGGCAGATACAGATTCAACTGCTGTTATCACAAACATATCATCTAGCACAGTCATTCAACAGTATAGGAAATGTATGTAAGTATGTAGATCAATGCCAGCAAACATGTGCACATTGCTCAATCACAGTATTCCGAGCAGTTTATGTGTATCAATGAACAGTGCCTGTCCACACATACTGTGGGAACAGTAGCCTTGCACAATACTGAAGAGAGGAATTAAAAATGGTGCACACCGTGGGGGTGTGTGGGCGTGCTTCATGCACAGAATGTCACACCTGGGGTGTTGGATCCACAGAACCAGGAGATGAGCAGACCTGGTGTGTGAGCAAACCACTGCTTCTCAAACCCCTAGCAGGATGCTACCAGTGGGAGAAACAGTGCAGACCAGCAAAGTACTCATGACACAACAGCAGGTCCATCCCTGGCAGGATGAACCAAACCTTGTGGGTCACATAGATGTTCCCACCAGTATCGGAGGAGGATCAAGGGAAGGCTCAAACGTATGTGGACTAAATTAATGAAGATCCTGCAGACACTTGGGTCGAGACAGTATAATGGAGGAGTACTGACACATGCAGGGTGGGAAATGTGTGGAGGTGTGGTATGGTTGGGCTAGCAACTGGAGAATGGATGGATGCTGTGTACAGTGAGCTCAGGGGCCAGGGGAAGGAAACATGGGTAGTACAATATGTTAGAAATATGCAACTGACGCAGAACAGGAATAGTGTAGTAGGTAGAGCACCCAACCAATGAACAGGTGCTCCCGGTTCGGTTCCCACTGTAGCACAGTCTATTTTACATGGCAAAACACGTTATAACCAATATTTATGTTGCAAAGCCCACTAAATAGCTGATACATATGAACTGGAGTACCGCAAAAAATGCACATGTGATGTATCTGTGTCAGATGGAATAAGGCACTAGTAAGCATGTGTAAGCACAAATAGACAATAGTAGGCATATGTACACACTAGTAAGCTGGTGTACGGCCATACGACTACTTTAAAGGGCCTTAATCACTCTATATCTAATAGGTCTTTGTCAGCCTGGCAACAAAATAAGCAGCCATTCAGGTCACGGAGCCAGGACCCCATACATCATAGTTCCAGTAGCTATACACCAAGCACTGACAGACGTACAGAAGAATGGTGTAGTAGTAAACATGTTCCCACCATAGTATAACCAAACTGAACCTGTGAAAGGCATCCATATGCAATCACAGTGCCATAACTGACTACAGAACATACATATGTGAACTGGAGTGCAGCAATAAGTCCAGATGTGAGGTGTTAATGTAATAAAGTGTAGAACTTCCCAGGACCCCAGACAGTGTCCGTACACATGTGTCGAGGATACATGACACATATATAACAAGTGGTGAAGGGGAAATCAATGCCAAAAGGTGATTATCATGCAAATCTAATAATACTCACCACTAAGCATAGCACAGCACTGGCTCCCAGACTACTGGCAGGATACTACCAGTGGGAGACACAGTGTCACCCTGCTAAGTCTACTCTTAAACACACATCCTTCCCTGGTAGGGCAACTAGAAACGTCTGCCAAAAACAGTCCTTGGGGTAACATACCATGCCTAAAAAGTAAGCACAGATGGCGACATATGTACATGGAATACATGTGTGGGAAGCCTGAAGATCTATGGGTTGAGACAACATACGCAAAGGGTCCCAAGATGTGGAAATTGGGCAATGTGTAGTGGTGTGGTTAGATTAGACTAGAACCTGTAGGAAGGATGACTGATGTGGAGGGGGAAGGGAGGGAGGGAATGATGGGTACAACATTATGGACCGAGGCGTGCCATGGTTGGATAAACCTGTTCTAATGGGACAGGCCTGTGGATGTCAGCGAGAAAGGAGGGGGGGCACAGGGAAGGTACTGGGACATACCATTTCCCTTGGCAAACCAGGTTATGGGTAACATGTATGTTGCATAACCCACGGAATGATATATATACATGAACTGGAGTACTGCAGCCACAAAATAACATATATATATATATATATATATATATATATATATATATATATATATATATATGTATATATATATATATATATATATATATATATGTATGTATATATATATATATATATATATATATATATATATATATATATATATATTTATATAAACAGGAGTACTGCAGGAAATGCACATGTGAGGTGTCAGTATCATAATGCATACAGCAGTAGTTAATTTAAGCAGCAATAAGCTGTTGTAAGCATATGTCAGCACTAGCACTCGTGTTTTTGTTTCCAGGCTCAGCAAATCTGATGCAAACTACCTGTAGGCATATGTAACTGGAGGCTTGTGTTTGAGTGACGGTGTTCACTGCGTACACAAAGTAAGCAATGTCGGGACTAACTTGGTGTAACTGGCTGTTATATTTAGATATTAACATAGATATACATATAGATATATGGATAGATATGTGAATTGCAGCACCAGATAGGAATAACAACCGGAATCCCCACCACAAATAACTGACCTTATGCACAGCTGATGGGGGTGGGGGCTCACATGAGGGGAACCTGGTGATGACTGCTATGTTCCCCTCCACCACAACCATAACAGATATGCAGTGCAATGCAATATCCAGCACATGCAGTTCTTGACCCCAGGCCCCTCCGCAACACAGCTACAATGGTCTAACAGTAGGCCACTACAGCTGTAGAAAGTCAGGGCAATAACCGAAACATATCAACCAGTTCAGTCATGCAACTGTACAGAGAATGTATACCATCATCTAGATGTATCTGTGTATAAATATATTACTATTTACACTGCTACAACATATCTGTATATGTATATGTATATATATATATATATATATATATATATATATATATATATATATATAGCTTTCTAACACTATATACATATATATCACTATATATGGACATATATACATGCTGATGGCTACATCGACACCTATAAGTGTCTACACCTATACGCCTACATATACACAGCACGTTACATATGTGTATGCAAATATACAGCTATGTAAGTATATACGGACATAGTTACATATATGTCAGATGATATATATATATATATATATATATATTAGTACATATAGCCATACATCTGTAGAGAGCAATGGCAGATTAACAAACACACATATGTCCACATGCACCATTACTGGGATTGAGAGGCCCCACACACTATACTTCATGCACAAGTAGGCATCCCCCAATGGCCAAACACATCCGCCCCGCAATACACTACTAAGTGTTGCAGATCCTGTAACCAGGACCTGACACGACATGGGTACAGGAAGTTAAGAGTACAAAATCCCACCTGTATAATATCAGGCTGGTATTGTTCACATATCATGCAGTATAGTCTGCCTCCCATAGGTAATGTAAACTGTGGTAGCCAGCAACATCCCCAGGATGCAGATACACAGACACAGATATGCAGATACATACATACATACATATATATATATATATATATATATATATATATATATATATATATATACATATATATGGATATACATGTGACTACACATAGACATGCAGATATATGTACAGTAGGATACATATGTAGTCGGTGCACACAATATGGAACAGCCAGTATGCCTACAGCTAACCCCTGAACAACCGGACACTGTATGGGCCACCCATACAAATGATGACCTTTGCCTGCAACATATACCCACAGAGAGGTCATTGGGAAAACTCCACACACAGGCTTGCTGAAATGGAATACCTTTCATTGTATATCATGACAGTTCTACATGTCATGTCATATAGCTATTCGGACAATGACATCCATATAATCAGAGGAATGCAACCATGAAACAGTTATATTAATACAGTAGTCAGGTAAGGTTCACAACCGTCACTGTCCAGGCCAAGTCCTTAGATTTGTATAGTAGTGAGGACTGACTGAGCCACAGGATACCAAACAATCAACAGTGTGTAATGCAGGTGTATAGCTCAGCAGCCGCTTACTACACTCTGTACAACAGCAGTGGGAGGTAATGATGTCATGTGACCACATGGGTTGTAACTGTGACATAACAAGGCATAACTGACACCATCAAGTGCACACTGGCAAACAGAACAGTCCATCTGGTGGGTGGCAGTAGGCTTGCAGTAACTGAAAATATGTAAGTGATGTACATATTGGTGAAGTATATGGCAGTTTACATCCAGATACCTTATGGCAGCTCACCCCTGATACCCCCACATTTATGGTGCCCCCCAGACTCAGTAATACAGGCCCATATACCACTGTTACATACACTGGCCTCTGGATTGCATAAGAGCACGCATGTATTGTGTAGGTAACGCCCGTACATATATGGCCCCAGCCCCACCATATGTGTGGGGGATACAACAGACATGGGCTGATGGCAGCAATGGCAGTGTGATATATTCACAGCTCACTACAGAACAGCCCCCCAAAGCATGTCATATGTGAAAAGCTTGATATGTAGGTCATGTACTGATAGCACTCCACACACACACACTGCCAGTGGGATATCAGACAAAGGACCTGTGTGGTGGACAGACAACACATGTTAGGCACACTTCTGGCCACCAAGAGGATAGGCCCACAGTTGAGGGCTATGCAGACAGATTGCATTCCAAGGTAAAGTAGCATGTACACACACACCCTGTAACACCAGTGCTATACAAAGCATAACACGGCTCTACTCACACTCTGTCTGTAGTTCCTGAACCTCCTACACATATGTAGCTGCCATGAGTGTGTTGGTTCTCCTGTAGAAGTTATTGCTACCTGCTGTCTATAACACTGATGATCACACACACGTAGGACTGTACAAACATCCACAGAATGTCCAGGTTATGTCATCAAATATAACCCCTACTGTACATAATATGTGGGTGGTCTTATATCTCACTGGCATATTAGCGGATATGATGACACTAATTATGGTGTACAGCAAATATGCACCACGTCATGCACAATATATGTACACAGGTTGGCAGAGTTGTAGCTGGCAGCACATACACAGGGCCACTAATGACATGTTGCTGTGATAACCTCATACATTTACTGTTGTAACAGGGTTTGTGGCAACATATGTCCTATGAGGGATAAGACGCCAGTAACTTTCATGGCTTTCACCATCTACAGACTGCAATCCTCACACTACCATCTGCAGTCCACAGATAGATGCTCCGTAGGTAACACATGGAACCAACGGCACAACATACTGCCCTGTCTGCAGATGACCCTGAAGATGGGGATTCCACATAAACATGGAAATGAGAAGGCAGGTATGGAGACATGTAGGAAAGACATATCCACACACACACTGTTAAACCAACAGTACGCTACATGCAGTATAGCAGCACTTGCAGTCTGTAGGTGGGTCAGGCACATCCCCCTCCTGTGTGTTTCCCTGTTTCCACAGTGCATGTTGTTGAAGGTAAATCCCCAATCCATCACAGATGATGGTTGCCACCCAAAGGATCTAGTTCCTGCTCACAGTGAATGACAAGGGTCAACACCAACATGATGTTCCTAGATATCAGAGTGTATTTCCATGCAATTGGTTATGGGACTGTTATCACAGCTGTTCTACATGCAATCAGCCAGGGGAGGGCTGTGATTTGTACAGAGGCCATCAGCTGATCATGAGCATCACTTTACATACACATGCTGCTGACTAAGCAAAGCTGGTCTAGGTCTTCACATCCACCAGAGAGGAATTGCTGAGGCAGACAGAGGCAAATACATGTCAGGGAGGGGTGGTGGAGTAAAACTGCAGCTTGTTCATATCACAGACCTACCAGCACAGGGTATCAAACCCCTGACAATTATGTACTGCGTTCACAGTTCAATGCAGTTATTGGATGCACCACATGGGTTACCTCTTGTGGAGCCCTCAGAACCTATCTGTGATGGTGTGTGGCATCTGCAACAGGGATACAGTAGCTATACGGTAGGTGACATACATGTGCCTGTCAGCATGAACAGGTGCCAGTGTCAACACAGCCACACTCTCACAGAGACACGCACACATCAACACACTTGGTAGGGCCAGGGATACAGCACATCAGTAGCGGGATTGCTACAACACATCACTGTGCAGGTACTACATGCACCACACGGGTCATACGGAGGTGGTATGGGCAAACGGTATGAGGAGGTGTCTGACATCTGACTGCATGCTTCTGTATGTGCATGGGGGTTGTAGTGAGTGTGGCTGTGAACATATGCACCATACAACACACAAACACACAGGGTGCCAGTACTGACATGCATGGGTGTGTGGTGGTCGACTGTGACAGCAGGCTAGACAAGGGTAGGTGATGGGTATACCTTGGCATCAGACCACATGACAATGGTCCACATTTTGTCTCAGGGCTGTGGTTTCTGCTCTTGCCCACACAGGTGGGTATTGTATCCCCCATTTAGTCACCTGGGTGACTATTGTGTGTGGCCAGTGCCGTGCCTCGCTTGCTATGTATGTGTTCCTTACCCCATAACATGGACGGTGTCTGGGATGTGCACACCTCCCACATGCATGTACAGTGACATGCGGATCTGTACCTGGGGTGTCTGGCCCATGTTGTGCACACAGATTACCATCATATGTGCCAGTCCTCCCCCCTGTGGCAGGGACCGGTAATGAGCAGCATGTTTACCTGCACCTACATTGATGGCATGCTGACAGCATTCCCTGGTGTCAGTGGCAACTGTCCATACAGGGCATGCTGTCAGGCATAGTATGTCCATTGTGGGACACGTGATGGCACCACAGGTGGTGCAGGTGTCAATTGAGGAGGTGCACTGACAGCATGTACATGCATATTGGACAGATGGACAGGAGACATGGTTACTATCAGTGGCCAATATGCAGTGTATTACCCACATGTGTGTGCATATGAGACATGTGCTGAGATTGTGTTCTGGGTAATACTGTGGTTGCTAAATGTGATTGCCTGGCCTTGATGTCACATGTATGGGTATGGCTTTGCAGCCCAGCCTCTCAGCTATTTCACATCTGTTATCCCTGTACAGTGAGGGGGGGCACCATGTAAGACTTAATGCAAAACCCACTCCACACTGGCCACAGGTGCCACATGCTCAGAACCACCTATACACAGGATATGAACACACATATGCACACCTGTCATGTCTGGGAGTAGAACCCCCTACCTAATTAGTTTATTACACCTCAGCACTATGCAGTTATAGTACACGCAATGCACATTACTGACGTACTTTTTCTCTAAGGGTGTATTTCACAATGAATGACATCATCAGGTTTGCCAAAGTAGGCCATTTGAAATGTACTGCGAGTGACTATCCAAAAATGCATTGCTCCCCACACAGACAGTGAGACACACACAAAATCTCCACAACCGACATGTGTGGGTATAGAACCCCTGACAGAGGTCTATACCACACTACCGCATGGAACTGTTATAGGAGAAACCATGGGGATTATTAGGGAACTCCTTCCCCAAAGCTGTATTTCACAAAAAATGACATCAGCTGGATTGCTAAAGTGGGTCATGTGAAATGTAGTGAGTGTGACTAGCCTATAATGCATTGCTCCGTATACAGACATGGACACACACAAAACATCCAGAACTGCCATGGGTGGGGATGGAATGCTGCCACAGTTCTAAATCACACTCCAGCTGTATGCCCTACGGTGATGACTGTGCTACTACCTTCCCAGAGGTGTATTCCTAGGTAAGTGACACCAGCAGGCTTGCCAAAAGTGAGTATAGGAATTGTAATTTGTGTGGTTACACTGAAATGCATTGTTCTCTACACAGACAGTCACACACACACACACACAGTTGCCATGTCTGGGGTTAGAACACTTACCTAACTACTTTATTACTCTACAGCAGTACACAGTTATGGGACGTGCTACAGTGTTTTCTGGGTTTTAACCTTCTTGGAGGTGTATTTCTAGGTGGGTAACATCAGCAGGCTTGCCAAAGTCAAGTATAGAAATTGTAATTTGTGTGGCTACACTAAAATTCATTGTTTTCTTCACAGACAGACAGACACACACACACACACAGTTGCCACATCTGGGGGTCAGAACACATAGCTAGGTGCTTTATTACTCTACAGCAGTACGCAGTTATGGGATATGCTACAGTAACTACTGAGCTGCAATTTTTCTGGAGGTGTATTTCTAGGTGGGTGACATCAGCAGGCTTGCCAAAGTTGAGTATAGGAATTGTAATTCGTGTGGCTACACTAAAATGCATTGCTCTCTACAGAGACAGACACACACACACAGTTGCCATGTCAGGGGTTAGAATACCTACCTAGCTACTTTATCATTCTACAGCAGTACACAGTTACAGGACGTGCTACAGTGATTACTGGGCTATCAACTTTCTCAGAGGTGTATTTCTAGGTGGGTGACATCAGCAGGCTCGCCAAAGTCGAGTATAGGCATTGTAATTCATGTGGCTACACTAAAATGCATTGCTTTCCACACAGACCGACACATACACAGTTGTCACATATCGGGTTTGAACACCTACCTAACTACTTTTTCACTCTACAGCAGTAGACAGTTATGGGATGCGCTACAGTGATCACTGGGTTGCACCCTTCCCAGAGGTGTATTTCTAGGTGGGTGACATCAACAGGCTTGCCAAAGTCAAATATAGGAATTTTAATTCATGTTGCTAGACTAAAATGCATTGCTCTCTACACAGACAGACAGACAGATACACACACACACACACACACACACACACACAGTTGGGGATAGAACACCTACCAAGCTACTTTAGCAGGATGCAGTTGCAGGAAGTGCTATGGTGATTACTGGGCTACAACCTTCCCGGAGGGGTATTTCTAGGTGGGTGACATTAGCAGGCTTGCCAAAGTCAAGTATAGGAATTGTAATTCATGTGGCTACACTAAAACATATTGCTCTCTACACAGACAGACACAGACACAGTTGTGACATCTGCAGTTAGAACACCTACCTTGCTACTTTATCACTCTACAGCAGTACACATTTACAGGATGCACTAAGGTGATTACTGGGTTGCAACCTTCCCAGAGGTGTATTTCTAGGTGGGTGACATCAGCAGGCTTGCCAAAATCGAGTATAGGAATTGTAATTCATGTGACTACACTAAAATACATTTCTCGCTACACAGACAGAGAGACACACACAGTTGCCACGTCTGAGGTTAGAACACTTACCTAGCTATTTTATCACTCTACAGCAGTATGCAGTTATGGGATGCGCTACAGTGATTATTGGGTTATAACCTTCCCAGAGGTATATTTCTAGGTGTGTGACATCAGCAGGCTTGCCAAAGTCAAGTATAGGAATTGTAATTTGTGTGGCTACACTAAAATGCACTGCTCTCTTCACAGCCAGACACACACAGTTGCCACATCTGGGGTTAGAACACCTACCTAGCTACTACATCACTCTACAGCAGTACACAGTTACGGGACGCTCTATGGTGAGTACTAGGCTACAACCTTCCCGGAGGTGTATTTCTAGGTGGGTGACATCAGCTGCCTTGCCTTGATTATGGGAGTTGTAAGGAGAGTGACTACCATAAAAAGCATTGCTCTCTATGCAGACAGACACACACACACACACACACACACTAACACACATACACACTTGTCACATTTGTGGTTAGAACACCTACCTAGCTACTTTATTACACTACAGCAGTATGCAGTTACAGGACATGCTACGGAGATTACTGGGCTACATTTTTCCCAAAGGTGTATTTCAAAGTGGATGACCTCAGCGAGTTTGTCATAATAGGGCTATCGGGAGGGCAGTGTGTGTGCATGGGCCATAACCCATTCATCTAGAGGTTGACACACCACATGCGGGCACATGCAGGGTTATATTCCACAGGTACATTTATACAGCTGCTAGATGCCTACTTCCTTGTACAGTCATGTTGCACAGCTAGCACTTGCACCACATAGTCCGTAGTGCTGACAGATACTGGTGGCTAATGTCTACAGTCAGTGACATCTGAGCATTATATGGTTGTAGTAATTTGGCTGTGTGCTGGGTGGGACAAGCCTCATAATGGTTGGCTGCTTGTCACAGTCACTCTCACCCACACATCTATGTATGTGTACATTTGGCTTATTATAGTGTATTGTCCTTGGATATATGCATGCATTCCTATCCACTGTGTGTGCAAAGCATGGGTGGTGCACATTGAGGAGTGTCTGCACTAACATCTGTGACTGCCAGATATGTCTGGTCCACTGTTGTTTGCCGACATGGGCTTCTTTTGATTACATGTGTGAGCATGCCCAGTATGACCTTTCAGTATGTTGTTGACTGACATTGCCTTAATTTCTCTAAGTGTGTTGTTGACTGACATTGCCTTCATTTCTCTAAGTTAGTTAGTTAGTGAGCATGCCCAGTATGCCCTTCTGTATAGAATGTGTGGATCAATACTATGCAGTTTATACTCCAGTGCAGATTTTTGTGTTGTACACCTACAGGTAGCAAGCTGGTTCTGCTGGGTATCTATCGATCATTTGGCAATATGGGGACAAACTGTGCAGGGGATAGTGTGTGCTGTAGGTGATTGTGTCTGTGCTGCTTCAGCTGCATTGTATCACTGTTAGCAGATATATTCAGGCATGTGTACTGTTATACATAGTGATGTTGTCTGCCTCCATGTACTGCCAGGTGGACATTCTTGCTCACGGTGCTGTCTTGGGGGACAAGGGTGACTGAAGCTGTGTCCAGTATTGTGAGAAAACACCTATGTATTCATGGTAAGTTATGCCATTCTGGAGGGGGAACTGCAGACACCTGCTGCTGGGTCTCTGTATCTGGTTCAGCACTTTGGTAGAGTGCTGGCAGGGGATCCCATACTTGTACACCCAGTGACAAGACAGTCTGGGATTTTCTTTCTGTGGCAATGCCTCACAGCTGTACAGATTCGCAGAGGTTGCCCAGAGGCAAAGGCCATGGGTCAGGACATTAACCCTATTGTGGTGTATGGGCAGGAGTGTAGCCACCCATTTATGTGTTTGCAGCCAGGGATAGTGTGGGCACACAGCTTGGTGTCAGACCCTGCCCATTCCATGCTGTCCATGCACCCACCCCCCCATCTGTTATTCTAACCTCTTCGAGACATTATGCATACATTCTCTGATACCTTCCCTAAGGGTATCACCCCATCACAGGTGTGTGTTAGTGTTGTTCCACAGTTCATGCAGTGGGACATGGTGGACATGTTACTGTGGTTTGTCCACATGGCCTTGCATATGGCTTATATGGAGTGCGCTATGTAGTTATTTGGGTGTCCATAACTTCACATGCATTGGCAGTACATGTGAGACACAGGCCTTTGGCAGAGGCCTGTGAGGTATTAGGTGTTGCTGTGGGCCACATGTAGCAGGCCATTGCATTACGTCAGGCCTGCAGTCACAGACCACCAGACAGTATATTCCCCTGGGGTGATAGGGTAAGTGTGATAGGTGTTCATGCAAGTTCTTTCTATCAGTCTTGATCAGGTGGTGTGGATGCTGTCAGGGTGCCATGTACAGCTAGGGACACACCTGCATGGGACACCTACACTGCATGCTGCATTCTTCCACTATTGCTATGCACAGGTGGGGTCATACTGTACCCATTCCCCACAGCAGGGATATGGCCAGAGAGGTACCTGTGGGTGGTGTTTGCGTGAGCTGGGTGCATGTGTGCTATGGGCAGTACTTGCATCTGACACACAGATATGCATGGGGCATTCTTGGTATGCTAGCATGTGCAGGTATACCAGCTGTTTCCCAATACATCAGTCCTACCTCCTTTGTGATCTGCAGGTGTTCGGCCAGACATCACCGGTATCCCCTACTACAGGACCAGTTGCTGTGATGCATACATGTATGTACAATTCCAAGGGTGTCTCCATTTCACAGTGATACAATGTATACTGTACGTCTGGGGTACTTTCCCCTGTGCACTGCTTGTATATCTAGTCCAACAGCCATGCCATGTCAGTCTTTCAGATGGTGACACATATTAATCTCCATAAATTTACATCGGCTTACTGCTTAGCAGGTGGTATAATGGTGGGGATTGTCCTTGACACTGCATTTGTGAGGGCTTGTCCCTGTCATCAGCAGTTCTGGGCTATGGCCACCAGGTCTTACCTCAACATGCATACATACTGACCACTCTCACACAATATGGGACACACCATCCTACCACACACAGACCTGCATATTGTGCACATGCTACAACCTATCCTGCTACCTTGGGCACCTCTGGGCATCTCTGCTCCACTCGTATTATATCTACTCATGCATGTTACTACATTTCTACACAGGATTGGGGGGGGGCACACCTGACTGTGATTACATTGCTGTGTAGGATGGGGGGCACAAGTGACACTTGTACACATTTGCCATGACTGTACTGGTATGTCATGTCCTCCATTTCATTCTGTATTATTAACTATCATGCTGTCTAGAGGCACACCAGTGTACTACAGATCGTGGCTTTGGTTGCCCTGCATATTATTGTCTGATGTCCTACCCTTCAGAACTGGCATCCCACTGCCTTCCCTGCTGTGGTCTGTCTGTGTAGGCCTGAAGGGTGGGGTTAACCCTAGCCATCATTCTGGGACCATGACACAGGCCCTATTTGGGTTTGTGTCCACCTGTCCTGCTGGCTGTGACTGTTGTTGGGTATGTGAACCATCCTGACTGGCATGTGCGGGTCATATGGACACACATTTCGCACAGCACATTTCCTGCAGTTGCTGCTGTCTCCCTATGTAGTACTGGCTACTATGGTGACTTCAGTATGTGTTACACAAGTAAGGGTGGCACTATGGGTGTCTACTGTCTGCTGCCGTAACATTCAGCCACCCAATTCCCTTGCATGCTCACATCCATACCATAGCTACAGGTGACATCACATTCTACTCCATTTGGCAATTGGTAGGTTGATTGACTTACCTCTTGGGTGCACCATAATTACGGATGGTGCTGGAGGGCTGCCTATGTTGGGTGCACATAGTGCACTCCCTATATATGGTTGAGCACAGGTGGTGTCATGTTTGGCATCCCTTTTACTGTATGTGCGAGTCGGAGAGAGGTGTCATTCCCTTGGACCCTACTGTATCAGTGCATGTGCTATGCATTGCCTCTTGCCAAGTCCAGTGCATACTGGGCACACCTCCTTCTGCCTACTGGGGCAGACACAGGTTCTTCCTCCTCCAGGTCACTCTGTGCCTGTGCAGGCCTTGGCATTGGTGGGGGCTGTGTGACCCTACCTCATGCAGTTCCTGCTGCAGCTGTTTCCGCAGGATCATATTGTGTAGCATCACACATACCATAACAATTTGGGTACATGTAGCTGGTGAATACTGCAAGGCTCCACTGGATGTGTCTAAACACTGGAACCATGACCTGAGCATCCCAAACACATGCTCTATTATATGTTTGGCCTGGGCGTGTGCCTCATTATGGCATTGTTGTTCAGATGTGTGTGCATTTCTGATGGGTGTCATCAGCCACGGCTCCAGTGTGTACCCAGCATCCCCCACTAGGTTACTGTAGGGGATGTCCCCACTGGCAAATCTCTGGTACAGCTGCATTAGATGCCATATGTGGGAATCGTCATAGCTTCCAGTGCAGCCAGCACGCACATTCATTATAATGCCCTGGGCATCACATATGACCTGGCAGTTGATGGAGGGGATGCCCATGTGGTTGATGTAAGCCCTACCCTGCTCACTGGGTGGTGCTTTGATGCATATATGCATGCAGTCTATAGCACCCACTACCCCAGGGTATTCTGCTATTTGGTGGAGGAGACGCATATTGCTGGTCAACACCTCATGGGTGTTGAGAAAATATACCTGCTCACTAGCACGTGCTGACATGGCATCCAGGAACTGGTGGAATACTCTGGATGCTGATGCTTGTGAGATCCCCATGTTATCCCCAGTTGTGCTTTGGGTGGTACCTGTGGCTAGTATACCTAGGCCTACACATACCTTGGTATCCACTGGGATGGGTTTCCCTCGTTCAGTATGGTGTGTCAGGTGCGGCCGACACTGCTCAACTATTTGCTGTAGGAGGTCTCTGTCCACCCTATAGCGCTCCACTATCTCCAGCTCATGTAACCTCTGGTAGGTTACCCTGAGTCTGTACCCTCTTCTCCATCTCCTCACTGTGGGTTGGTCAGCAGCATGCACATCGTCACCACCCTCAGCCTTCTTGCACATGTTGTTCTATATTGCCTGCCGCAGCCCTTCTCATTTTGTAGGTTTGTTTGTTAAAATTTCTCCACTTGTATACACCGGTGGTGTAGAGTGTGGGAAACACCAGTGGGGAAAGTGTTTGCTTAGTTTATAGTAGAGTTCTGGGCTGCCTGTGTAATTGGCTGCTTCTGATACATTTCACCTGCCAGATATGCTAGTTCTCCTTGATTACCTATCTACTGCTGATTTCCATTCCCATCACCCTTCTGTTTGGAACCGGGGCTGTGCCATGACAACAGAGTACTCGGATGTGCACACTGCTCCTATTTCCTTGTTTTACTTCTTTTTTCTTCCTGTAAATCCCGGTGCGTGGCACACACACCTGCTTACAGTTTGTAAAGAGTACTGGGCAGGTTTAGACACACCCCCTAGCTTGGCTGTGCTAAGCTGGGAGCATACCCAAGCCACAGGGCTTCAATCTGCTTACAGTATGCCTGACACACCCACCCATAATATCACCTACCTCCTAGTCTTGCATTCAGCTATTCATACTCGTACCTTGTTGGGACCTGCCTCATATGCTGGAGAAAACCGGGATTCACTATCCTTCCCCTCATTTTCATAGGATTGCCTGCTAATGCATAGTTACATGTGTCACACTGTGCCTCCCCCCTTAGCAACCACTATTCACTAACCAGGGTGTCTTTTGCCTGCTATTGACTTGCATGGCAGAATACTGATTTTAGTTAGACTTTTTTTTAGGTTTATTTTCTTATTTCCTCACCGATCCTGTTTGGGTGCCACTGCCTTATGCTTCACCAGCTGTGATTGATGGACATATAATAAAAGTTGCATTTTGTATGTTTTGCATTGTTTGCAATGCCAATGGCCTTATACTTGACCATCGGCATGCTTCCTCAATGATATGCAGCTTTTATTTGGAGCTGTCATGTCCCCGTTTTGGATTTTGCAGTACCATACTCGGTTACTAACCGAGTATATTTCTGCATATTATGCTAGTCCTGCACACCCTGATTCCTGCTTCCTGGATGGCAGATTTACCTCATTTGCATGGTTTTCACCTGCAAATGGGGTAATTTGCAAATGAGGCTGGGAACGTGCAGCACTAGTGCTAGAGTGCTCGCGCACATCAAACGGCCACGTACGTGGATCGCACGGCCGCCATATTGGCAAAATTACCTCTTACACTAATCATGCATGTCATGCAAGCTTTTGAGAATCTGGGGGAAAGTGTTTGAAAAAACTTCATTCATGTCAGCACTGTGTCCAGAAACATTGACAATAATGGAAATCATTTATTCTTTCAACAGAGGGACAGTGCCATTTATCATAAAGCTTCTGTGAACAGAACCATATAAGTTGCTTTTCCTCAGGTAGATAGCAGATAGATACTGGAGATGTGATAATTGGAAACATATTTTCTGGGAGTGCAGTGAAATGGTGGACTTTAGGGATTCCCTGCAGGATACACTTTCAGAGATGCTGGGTGAGCAGATTGGTGTGACAAGTGAGATGATTTTTCTGACCTATTATACAGAATCAGAATTGCCTAGACATTTTAAGGCCTTGCTGTCTCTAATTATTGTGGCTGCCAAAAAAATAAATCACTTGAAAATGGAAATCAAAATCTAAACCAACTATATTAGAAGAAGTAACTATAGTAACAGAGAAGAAACAAATGGACTTGAGATCTTTAGAAGAAGAAAGGAGCAAACTACACAGAAAAAAATGTGAATTGTGGGAACAATGCATAGAAGGGAGGAATGAGGTTAAAAGAAGGCAGAACTTAAATGAGCTATGTAATGTTTGACTGAAAATGATTGGGTAGATCATAAATGATGTACAATGTTTGCAACTAGAAGTGTGTCAGTATGGTTTGTGATGAAAAATGCTTGCAACTTGGACTGTGTCGGTGTGTCTTTTTTCATTTATATGAACGATTGGTTATGTTGTAAGTGATGGTTTAATAAAGATGTTCCTTGTTTAAAAATAGGGGCAGGAATTGAATAATTTATGTAATGTTTGTTATGTTATAGCAATACACGTGAAGCATAATTTTTGTTAATTTTAACTTGTTAATACAGTTTGGTAATGCCACAAGTGATAATTTAATAAAGGTGTTTAAAAAAAGAACCATAGAACTCGCTGTACATAAGGGACACAGTAAGATATGTGTGAGGTCCATGATTCTCTTTGGCAAAGTGCACATCACTAAGCAAATACTTACCTCTTCCCTGTTCTGTATTTCAGCTGTTAGTCTGCTCATCCCACGCCCTCAGAAGATGAGGATGATGGTGTTCTTAAACTGAATGTAATATGTAATTGTAAAACAGAACTTGCTAGCATTTGTACAAAGTATACAATATTAATAAAAGCATTGATCAGACATATAACAGTTCATAGCAAGATTTACTACCCCTGCTGTTAAAAAGTTATTGTTAATGGACTATTATAGACTACAGAAATGTTCATAGAATTCTATGAATAACCAAATTATCTGCAACCCTCAGAATATACAATAATATCAATAAGTGGAATATACTTCTCTAAAGAAATGCTATGTGTGAATTAAACCAATGTAATAATTTCAGTCAAAATGTAGGTACATTTGTTGGTTTCCTTGAAAGCTGAACTATCAGCTAGCACATATTCTTGTTAACCTAACAGGTACTACTTTACAAACCCTGTTGTTAGAAAGCTGATGTTAGCAGAGCATTACAGATTATGGGCATATAGGAATTCAACAACTAACTCAGGTATTTGTAACCATGCACAACATAACAGTAATATCCGTTATTGGAACATGCTTCTACAAAGAAATGTTATGGGTGAAGTAAACCAAGATAACAATTTCAAATATGTTTCTCTTGTGTGGATAGGGACCCACAGAATGTCAAAATGTAGGCATGCTGGTCAAGTTCCTTACAGGCCAAGCTAAAAGGCAGCAAGGGTTGAATGACTGCAGAAACTGTAAACACTTATTGAACATTTTATTGTAAAGAAACAACAGCAACTGATAACATATGTGTAAGCAGTCTGACAGGCATTCTTTTTTGGCTTAAGTAAACATGACTGTTTATGTTATTATGAGGAATTAATTAAATAAGTTGTGTATGCATTTTTATTCTGACATTGTAGTAAGCAATACTGTGATACTATAATGGAAAACTACAAAGTATGCAATCAACCACAGAGTACGAAGATATAAGCATCAGTGATGCACGAGGATAGTGTTTGTGTAAAATATATTGTAAAACATGCACAGCTACAAAGTCCATAAATATGTTTATTACAAGCATTACCAAATAAATTAACAGCATGGGACTCAAACCCTCACTTCAAAGAGCAGCAGTTACCACAACCACTTCATTATCCTCATGAGCTAATTGTCACAACAGCTGCTTAATGATTATAAACACATCTGTCTGATGTATATATGAGACAGAGAGACAGCAGATCTCTAAAATCCATAGGAATGCTCAGGTATACGTAGGATAGTCACACTTATTGTAGGGATCTAACATGGCAAAGGTGCTTGGTCTGGATGTCATCCAATGCTCCACTCCATTGTTACACAGTCAACATTTAGGTGGTCTCCTCCTCCATCCATTTGGACACATGGCCACATCTCAGCCTCCTTGCAGTAGCCGTGACAATCATCCAGTGGAAAATTGTCTGCAAAATGCAAAAATAGAGAAATGCTCACTGATGTCCCACTCAGTTCGCAGTTTACAATGGCCTGATCTGTAAATGTATCAGAATATTTGAAAGTGGCACTGATGTCATGTAATAAGATCATTGGCAGATTATGGGCATGTGCAACACATGGTGCTGTTTTTCAATACCTATTTGGTATTATGCAATACACTTGGGTGTTACGGTGCATGTGGCCTATTTATGCGGAGGTGCACAAATGGGATTCCAAAATCTTGAATTTTATTGAACCTCATTAATTGTGTATGGTGCAAATGGTACTTAAAGGTGTGTGCATATATGTGCATTTTTTTCTGTGATTCAGACTGAGAGGTACATTGGAAATTGGTAGCATTTCTGTTTTGATGATTATTACATCTGCTAAAGTCAGTCATTTCGAAAGGTACCTGTTTAAATTAATTTTTTCCTCAAAATGTGAGCTTTACAGAAGTTGTAAGTTTCTGGACTGATATTTGATTGACATTTATGCATACAGGTGTTGCTATTTTAATTAATTGATTTAAGTCCCATATGCAGTTGTATAGACATATTTACTCTGCAAATGTGAACAGTATATAAAGGTAGATTTATGGATCACCCACAATTTCTACTGGTAATTTCTTGGACTATGTGGTGAAATTATGGAAATCTATGGAGTCAGACAGTATTATGTTATGTTATGTTGACATTTCAGATATTTCTTCATTTGTGTTTCCTAACAAAACTGTTAAAAACATGCACTGCTGCTGTTATGGATGTTTCTTCAATGATGCTTCTTAACAAAGGTACTGGCTCAATATACAAAGGATACATATTGTTTGTGGCCTGCCTGCAGATGCTGACGCTTTCAGATGCTTTCCATGTGTTGTTCAATTGTTAATTTACGTAGTAATTTTCAGTACATGCAGACTCCTGTGGTATGATACAGTTATCTTTGGACATCTGTTCCACATATATGTAGTGTGAAGGGTTCTAATCCCACTTATGAACTCTAAAAGGTATTAAACTATGTTGATTTTACAAATATTATGTATGAAGGCATTGTCGTTACTTTTTATATGTCATGCTAGTATTTGTGACAGACAGTGTTATACAGACCTTTGCATTGCACAGGAATGCATAATGTTTATGTTGACATATGTTGGCCACAGAATCAACTGCATAAATGGGCTCACACAGGAATATAATCATGTGCATATCACTGTCTTTCAGATAATTGACCATCCTAGGGGTGACAACTTCTCCCCACAGTAAAAGGAAATCATAATTGATGCTCTCTGGCAACATGGATGGAGACTCTTTGATGTTCTGGCAATAAAGTTTGGAGACATTAAATCTGGACCTACCTCAACAACATGATAAATGCAAATGGAGGTCACAACAAATGCTGTGTTGCCTGTAGACAGTGCTGCTCAGGCATGGTCCTTTGTGCAGCCAACAGATTTAGATGATACAGGAGATTGAGGGTATGCCAACAGAGCTAGACCACCATTGACATTCATGATGACATCACAATATTTCTAGCCTCAATGCATATAGCAAGAGATAGAAATGTGTGCCCAGGGTGGAATTGAAGCTGAAGTTCCCAGCTGAACATGCATGTCTTTCTTTTAATAACATGGCTGGGTATAGACACAATCACTGCATATTGCTGTAACATGCATATTTATGTATTGTTGATTTTGAGTTAAAACAGCTGTGATGAGCCATTCACACATCCACACAGGGTGAGGATGATGAATGTAAGTCTAGTGACATATTCACACAACTGAAGTACAGTCAAAGCAGTCCAAGTATCAACGTTTGAACCTTTGTAATAAAAGGGTACTGAATACCCTGGGGTTCATAGGTTCATAGGTAGGTACTAGGCTATCAGCCCAAGGGCCTACGTAAGCCTAGCCAACAAGGTTCCCTGGCTTACGCCACCCAAGAAATTGATTTTCCTGTGCCACTGTCGAGCAGAGACACAGAAGTGACAGGGTGTATTTCCTATTTCCCATCCACTCATCAAGATTTTTCTTGAAGAGTGCTAATGAAGAACTTTGCTTGACATAGATGGGTAGCCTGTTCCAGAGTATGGGAAGTCTCTGGGACAGGAATCTATCCCTCCAGCATGTCCTGTTTATTGTGGTGACAAGGTTTAGGTCCCTAGAGCGTGTAGCTCGGATTGGGATTTCTTTAGGTGTGGCATGTCCAACAGCTCTGGGTTTGACATAGCTTTATATGTTAGGCAGAGATCACCTCAGAGTAGGTGATAGGTTACGGAGTAAAGTTGGAGTTTTTTGAGGTGGTCAGTGTAGGGCATTTGTTTGAGGCCAGTAATCCTCTTTGTGAGGTACTTCTGTGGCCTTTCCAGCTGCTGCAGATGACTTGTGAGGTACATTCCAAAAGGGGCGTTGTACTCTATAATGGGTCTAATGAGTGTCGAGTAGAGGGGGACAATTACCTCTTTTTTCCTGGATGAGAACCCTTTTATGATGAGGTGTGCCACATAGAAGGACTTTCTGACTACTGTGGTGATGTGACTATAAAAGGAGAGACCACTGTCCGCCTGGATCCCAAGGTCTCTTATCACGCATTTGGTGTTAAGTAGATTGCTGCCTATGTGGTAGTTCATGGGTACAGAGTTTTTACCAAAGGGGATGACACTGCACTTTTTGGCATTGAGCTTGAGGCCATGGCTCTGACACCAGGCATCTGTCTCAGCGAGGACCTTCTATAGGATGTTCACATCATTTGGGGACTTTACTATGGCTCCTAGTTTTCAGTCATCCACGAACTTCATTAGCCAGAGGCCTTCTGTGTTAGCCTGTACTTCAGAGAAGTAGATACCAAACTGGAGAGGTCCCAGAAATGTCTAAATCTAACGTACCTCTAAGTTGTCTACTTCATACATCTAACATCATAGTATAGATGGCATGCATGATCTGAAGTCTGAAAACAAAACTCTTGTACCAGACTTTGGGGGATTTAAATGTATTGTGTAAGAAGCCTCTTACAGTACAACCAGTTTTCTAAGGAAATTAGAGAGATAATTAGGAAAAAATGGAGTATTTTTAAGTAAAATTAGATGTATATACAGTGGTGGTGACTGAATCTATTTTTAATGAAGACAGCAACTAATTTTAAATGATTACTGGAAAGTAAAAGATTTGAAATTTTATCAACAGATAAGGGTACCACTCCTTGTTGATGCTGTAAACAATGTTCTTTTATTACAAAGCTTCAAACTTTGTTACTTGATAACATCTTAAAAACTAAAAATTACAATCCAAAAGGAGAATTGTGCTACTCAAAGAGTAGTTTATCTGGTAAAGTATAATGGATATAGAGCATTTTAGGATGGCAAAACAGAGAGCACATTTAAAACACGCATTTATGAACATATTTATGATATTGTTAACCAAAAAGATAATAGTGGTTTGTACAAACACTCCACAATTTGTAATGATTTTAAACATTTCTCCTTTGGAATATTGGAAATAATCAGTTTAAACCCCAGAAGGGAGACTGGAAGAGATGGCTCAATACTCGAGAATTAATTTGGCATTTAAGATTAGGTGCCAATTTTCCATCAAGGTTGAATGAACATGTTACTATTGCATCCAGTTTGCATACGATGGTCAACAAAGTATAAATAATGGATTTGAGGTAGTAAATTCATGTAGGTTTATGTTGGTAAATGTTATTAATTTTGGTGTGGTGGACAATTCAAAATTTAATGTTTATAATAAGACTTGTGTTAATTGAAATTATTTCACGACTGTAGATTTTTAAAATATACTTGTAGCTTTAAGAATTTAATTTGTGGTGTATTTATCTAGCATATACCCAATGGAATTCTTTGTAGAATGCAATAAAATGATGTTTTTTAGGTATTCTTTATTCTGATGAAGTCTCTTTTGTGGGACAAAACCACTCGCCCCCTGGATTCACTATCCTTCTGTGCAGGACTAGCTTAGTCCTGCATGGAAGCCGCCATTTAGGATCCGGATGGCAGCGCGCCATGCATATTAATAAAGACGTGCTGCCTGAGCTCCTAAATGGACACAGAGCACGTACTAGTGCAGGGGACATGTCTGAGAGCAGAGCTCTCAGAATATACATGCCCCTGCAATGACGAACAGCAGAGTATGAATAAGAATGAGCGAGACCGCTCCTAGGTGTTCGCATACCCCCAGCAACATCCCCCCCATGTTTACAAGAGCAATAGTTAAAACATTAAATTTAAAAAAGTTTTTTTTATGAAACAGATTAAATTTAACCATAGGTGCGTGGGTTTGCCCAT
This sequence comes from Protopterus annectens, assembly GCF_019279795.1. Classification (NCBI taxonomy): domain Eukaryota; kingdom Metazoa; phylum Chordata; order Ceratodontiformes; family Protopteridae; genus Protopterus; species Protopterus annectens. The sequence goes on along the minus strand of NC_056746.1, from coordinate 731,746,043 downwards.
CGCTTAGCTATGGTTAATGCAGCTTACATGCCACAAGAGGATAAAAAGCAAGATATATGCAAATGAAAGAGTGCAGCAATAGTGTAGTGGGCTGAGAATTCGCCTTATGAGCAGTCAATCCCAGTTGGAATCCCACTCCAGTACAATCCATGTCAAATCACTGTGTGATCAATTTATTTTGTTGCATAACCTATAATAATATATATTTATAACATTTATACATTTCTAACATATATTTGTGAACTGGAGTACTGCATTAAATGCAGATATGAGGTGTCATTGTCATAATGTTGTAAAGTCCACAGATAATCACAATTGCCCCATACAGTATATTTACACAGGAATCAGGGATTCAAATGGAAGGTAAAATGTGTATTGAATGATAACTCCATACAGTTTTTAAATTCACCACCTTCCCAAGAACCATTAGACATTACTGTCTAAATGAGTGCAGTGGTAAGCGGGAGTAAGCACTAGTAAGCAAGTGTAAGCACTATTAAGCAGTAGTAAGCAGGAGTAAGCATATTTAAGCAATAGTAAGCTAGTTTAAGCCTGTTTGCATGGGGGTAAGCAATGTGCACACAGGTTAAGCAATATTGAAGCTAACTTTCTGTAAGCATATTTATCCGGAGGTTAGCATTGCTTATCTTCATGCAAACTTGTGCAAACCCACTTACAATTGCTTAAAAGTGCCTTAAGAACTCTGTATGCGTCAGCTGCTGTTCTAGCCAGAAATAAAATAACCAGCCTTTGCAGGTCTTGAACCCAAGACCCTGAACATTACAGACACAGTAATTACCCAGTAAGCCATCACAGAAACACATAAGACTGAGGTATCACCAAACAGATCCTCACTATAGGAAATTCAAACTGAACATGTGAAAGGAATCTGTATACAGTCTTATGTTGTATAACATACTACATAACATAAATATGTGAACTGGAGTACTGCATTAAGCCCAGATGTGAGGTGTCATTATAATAAAGTGTTGAAATCCCCTAATAAACACAAGGACTCCATACAGTATACACACACATGAATCATGGATACCAAACACATATATAACATGTAATGAATAATAAATCAATGTCACAATGCAAATATAATGCAACTTAAATATTAAGCAATGCTAAGCATTGCACACCCAGCTTAGTAGGTGTAAACAATGTGTAGGCCAGCTAACTCAGTCTGCCCATTGGTATAACCCTTCGGTAAGCAGGTTTGCCCATAGCTTAGCCTTTTCAAAACCATCCAATCACAGCAAAGTGTGGGAAACCGGCCCTATTTAAACCCAATAGGCAGGAATACATCTCATAACTGGTTGCAGCTTTCCCTTGCAGGCACTATGTCAGGAATGGGAGAGGGTGTGCACTTTTGGGCACAGTGCTGGGGCATCCAGGAGTCCAGAGTCATGACAGCACTCCTTGTGAAAGACCATGACATGAGACTGCTGCAGGGCCAGTACCAGGGTTCCCAATACAAAGCAGAAATCTGGGACCATCTCGCCCCTGACCTCACCAGTGCCACTGGCATATCCCGAACTGGTGAGCAGGTCAGGCATTATGCTGACCTGAAGTGGCAAAAAGGGGATCTCTTGGATCAGTGGATCCAAGAGGCTAGGAGGACAGGAGAGGTCTCAGCCATGTGTAAGTATCAGTCTACTACCTGTTTAATAATTGCCAGCTCATATATATTATGGATAGGTATGGCTAAATACTCCTCTTATGTCTTCCACAGTGGCAAGTGAGCAGGCTATCAACCAGAAGGCCCATGGATGTCATTAGGAGCGGTTGCGATGCGAGGCACATTAGTAATACTTTTGCATGTACTGTCATAGGAAATAAATCTAAAAGTAGTAGTAAGTTAATTGCTTGTATAAAACCAGTATTGTTTAAGGCACGTACTGCATACACCAGAGAATATGGCAGGAAGAGTCTCATATAGGTTGTATGTAAATAAAAGCATAATAGCCTGACAATAAAGGTCTAACTGCTGGACTGCATGTGTTTATTCTGGTATCATATGGTAATGTAGATTTGCAATCACTTAATAGTACTGTTGTATTAAGCACTGTTACCCACACTGTGCAACATAAATAAAATGTGTAGGAATGTCCGTATAAGACTGGTGTAATCCCAAGAGGTCATATAGTACAACTGAGACAGACATAGACAGAAAACAGATAAAAAACAGACAATAAAATACAAATAGCACACTCAACTGAGATGTGAACTGTTGTATTTTTAGCACACATGGCCATGGTTTGAATCCTGGCAGTGGTAGTAGGATCCATACATAATCATATCCCACAACTGTACAGTTATGTCCAGAATGTCCAGTAAATTGGCCCATATCTGCTGCCTGTCTCCCTGGGAAATCAGTGGGGTGATCCCAGATGGTTAGGCAGCAAACAAGAAATACAACTGGTTGTCAGACATCTATGAGAAGAAACCTAAAACTCTAGCAACTCCCCAAAATGTTATGAGAGTAATAAGCCAAGTATGTCCCATCTACACACCCATGTTGTCAAGCTGTGTCCAGAGTGTGTACAGTAACAGAGTGAGATGTATGTGCATAATACTAATGTGGAATCTGGTAATTTGTGTGGCAACATTCAGGAAGTGCTAACAAACATTGCTCCCACAGGTCCGTCAGATATGAACACTGTGCCTAGAAATAAAATATTGATACCCTGTGCTGGTACTGTTTACTCTGGTATTGTATGGCAATGTTAGTGCTTCAGTTGCTCTGAATAATAAGGTATTACTCATCACTGTCACCCACACTGTGCTACATAATATAACTGTCTAGTAAATCCTGTATAAGAGTGTTCTAATACAAGGTCTGAATGTAAAACCACAGGAGAATTATAGATAGAAATCAGATAAGAGATACACAGCAATATCTATATAGCACACACTACTGTGATGGATTGTGTTTTATTTTTAGCAGACACAGCTATGGTCTGAATCCTGGGAGTGGTAGTAAGCTGTATGCAGAATTATACCCCACAAGTGTACAGAAATGTCCAGAATTTCCAGTTAACTGAACCATATCTGCCGGCTCTCACCCTGTCCCCCTGGCATATCAGTGTGCTAATCTCTGACATGTAGTCAGCATTTCATGTCATATAACTGACTGTCAGGCCTGTACTTATTTGGAAAATGTTAATGAAAACAAACCTGTAATTGTACAATTCACTAATAGTTTAAGAGGGCAATAGTCAAAATATGTCCCAGTTCACTGCATGTGGTCAAGACATGACCAGAGTCTGTGCAAAACGAGATGGACAAGTATGTGCATAACATCAACCTGAAATCTGGGAGTATGTGTAGAAACAGTTAGCTAGTATTAACAAACAATTCCTCCACAGGTATACCAGGTGAAAGGTGTATACTTCAGGTAAAACCAGTTCATGTATATAGTTGTCAACAGCCATACCACAGTCCAAGCTCAGGCAATAGGGTAGTGTACTAATACTTGTAAGGTACATATAACAGCACTGACTAGGAAAGTAATGCAAACTACAGGAATATACTAATTGTTAATTGACATCTCCCCCACACCATATCTGCAAGAATAAACTAAATACCCAACTCAATTGGTGTGTGCTGACTTAATTCTAATATTGGGACATATGTCCTATTGTTCAATAATTATCTAAATCTGTTTCTATGCATGTGTTATGTTGAAATACTCCCACATTGGTGGCATGGTGTCATCAATGTACCTGCAGGCTGTTGTAATTACCACTGTGGTTCCATATATGCATGTGTTCCATTTGCTATGTAACTGTTCCATATCTGGTGTTTGGGTTAATGGGAATATCTATGCATGCTTTTATACCTAATCCTGGAATGTGTTGACTATTACTAACCCACATATGTTGATGAAACTAAAACACCATAGAACGTATGGAATGCAGGACCCAGTAGACCCACCTGTCCCACCTCAGCTGGCCATGGCACCGGGCACCAGCACATCTGGGGCCAAACCCAGGTCCTCCTCATCCATTGGTCCTGCACCACCTTTGGGTGGAACCACCTCAGGGGATGGGTCTCGCCCCACCCCCTGTCAGCAGGCGAGGACAGGAACTTATCTCCATTCGCCAGGTCTGGGTCGTGGTGCGTAGTGAGCTCCACAGGGAATTTGGAGATCTGCTATGCCAGCTTGAGGTCCATGTGTCACGACTAGAGGGTTGGCCTGGATCTTCTACTCAGCCCCCTGCACAGCCAACTTTTGGACTGTGAAGGTGGAGTGGTGACTGTTCATGGGTGGGGACCCCCGTCCCACTGTTTCCACTAGTGGGCTCATGAGCTTCCAATTTCCCAACACCCCTCCCCATCAAAGTGCTTACCCCCCCACATGTGTCATATACTGCCCCTGTATGCGTCTTGTTTGTCTTGTCTGTTAATCTACCCAACCTACCTCCCCAAATACACCTACTATCCCTTCCCAACATCCCACTCTCACCTAAAAAAAAAGGGCAATCTGTTCCCAAAAAAATATTTCGCACCATATATAGCTGTCCATTTCACACATGTGTCCACTGGACACATGTAATCTGGTCTAACTGGCTTAACAAAATATTATTGTTGTCCTCACCCTTCACTCAGGTGTATGAGTGTCCAAATCTATCTCCAAATTCAGTGTATATGCACAGCTGTTGCTGTAGAAGAAATAGGCAGATATGGACCTTCCCTACACCCTTCCTGCACATCCCTAGCTATTTTCCCTGCTGTCTTTCCCTCTTTGTGCCCCTTTTTCACTCCATTCCTATTAACCCCTTTCCTTTTTTTAAAAGACATTAGTGTAGGGGTAAGCAGGAGTAAGCACTTTTAAGCAGCAATAAGCAGGTTTAAGCCCGTTTGCACAGGGGTAAGCAATGCCTACAAAAGTTAAGCAATTTAGAAACTGTAACCAGAAGTTAGCAGTGCTTACCTCTGTGAAAAACCCGTGCAAACCCACTTACAACTGCTTAAAAGTACCTTAATCACTCTGTATCCAAAGGACCTTGTTCTGCCCAGCAACAAAATAAACAGCCTCTGCAAGGATCAAACCCAGAACCCTGCACACCATAGCCAAAGTGATTTATTACTAAGCCATGTCAGATATACATAGTCTGAATGTTTTCACAAACATATCATCCAGCACAGTCATTCAACAGTGCAGGAAATGTATTTATACATGTAGATGTATGTGTGTGTGTATATATATTTATATCTAAATAGATATATACATATCAATTATATGTATATATATATATATATATATATATATATATATATATATATATATATATATATACAGAAATATATATATACAGAAATATATATATATATATATATATATATATATATATATATACATATATATATATATATATATATATATATATATATATATATATATATATATATATCTTTGTATATACAGATATATATCTATAGATATAAAAGAGAACATAAGAAATACATATATGACCACAGGCACTGTTAATGGGGGTGAGGGGTCCCAAGCAATTTACTTCTTGTACGTATTGATACCCCCCCCCCCACAGCCAAACAGGTTTGCCCTGCAATACAGTACCAACTGTTGCAAGTCCCATAACCAGGAACTGACACAACTTGGGCACAAGATGTTAATAGTAATCCATCCCACCTGTATGATGTAAGGATGGTATCAATAACATATCATGCAGTACAGTCTGGCTACCATAGGGAATTTACAATGTGGAAGCAATACACACAGATACACACACACACACACACACACACACACACACACACACACACACACACACACACACACACACACACACATATATATATATATATATATATATATATATATATATATATATATATATATATATATATAGTTATATATGCAACTATACATGCACACACAGAGATATGTATAGGAAGATACATATTTAGAGAGTGCACACCATACAGAATATCCAGTATGCCTACAGTTGCCACCTTATCAACTGGAC